>NW_010537128.1:73200-111963 GCF_000687285.1 Phaethon lepturus | reverse complement strand
TGCTGAAATTCTACCTGGAATTTCACCTTACACTGCATAGTAAGGAATACAAATACAGTAATTTGACCCTATTTATTTTATAAGTCTTCTCCTTTGGTTTTTTTACTCTACAGTATGCTGTATTTGTAATAATTCTGGAGAACATATATCTGTGTCCCTCTCTTTTAGATTAGAAATATTTCTGTATAAATCTGAACTTACATCTTTTTTGTTTTGTTTTGTTTTTTTGCATCTCAGTTACATTTTGAAGAAGTATATCTTTTTTTCTCAGATGGATTTTCCAAGTTGGCCCACCTCAGTTTTTGTGTTTTTTCTAGTTTCATCACTCACAGTAGTTCTCTTTCCGTTCTTCCCCCTCCATGGACAGATCAAGCTTGTTAACATTTGAAAAAATGATGGAAAATACTGGAAAACTTAGAGGTGTTCAGTAAATGTAATTGTTCAAAATTGTTGCAGAATATGTTGGCAAATAAAATCCCTCAAATGAGATGATATGCGCTCCAGTCCTATTTGCCATCCAAAAATCTACTTTTAATGAGAACTATCATATTCATAACTGATCATATTATTTTCCCAAGCTTTTCTAAAATACTGTTGCTTTCTGACATCTTCTGACAGATGACATAGCCTCTTTTTACCTCAGAAAGGCTACTTAATTTCATCTCCACAATGATGAGGTTTCTGTTAGTTTGCCCTCTGTGTTCCTAGCTAAATTTTAAAACTGCTCCTTCACCAAACTAATATAATAGTAGACAATAATAATAAAACAGACCATTCACCATTAATATGCCATTGCCAGGCTCTTGTTAAGACTCACTTGGCCAGGGCTGAACCCAGTGATCCTCTGTTGATGCACTATGCCCACAAGCAGTTCCTGAGTAAAGACTATGGGACAACAAATCGAGACCTATGTGCTGCAGTGAATTTTTAGTGGTTGCGTGCCTGCACCTGTACTGAAGCCCAGTGAAGTCCGCATGACTCTGAGCACAGCTCGAAGCCTGCCTGCGCCCGGCTCATCACAGCGCTGTGGCACTGATGACATATACAGTGAAAGCTGCAGTAAGGACCAGGCACCTTCACAGACCTCTTGCTTAGGTGACTACATGTATCTTGGAATTTCCTAATTTGTTTCACTTTTCTTAAAGCTACCTCTACTCTGCAAACAAGTTTTGCTTGTGCTTTGGGTAGTCACTTAAAGACAGGTTTCACTGTGTAAGTTTGTGTGCATGCACATAAGCTGCCTTCAGCTCTCATGATAAGCAGGTGTCTTCTGTGCAGAGAGGCAATGCTTACAAAAAGGACATTCATTATCGTAACAAATACAGAGAGAGCAGAAGACAATGTCCTTGACCCTCACTTTTTAATAGAAGAGTATAACTATGTAAACTGAGAGCCACATCACGTACCAGATGAAACCTGCCACCTCTGCTGTTTGAAATACAGCTCTCATTCTTTCTCCTTTCATCACTTGAAATAACATTATTTTTAACCCTCAAGAAGGAATTTCTTGAAAGTCTGCGTTTGGTTTGTATCTATTGTTCCACAGATTCTTTGGCAGCTGATGGCTTGGTTTCATCATTTATAGAACTAAAACTTCATTCTAATGATTTGTTGATTTTTTGTCTTTAAATTATGGCGTGCAGAAGGACAGCCTTCACCTGCTATATTTAAAAAAAAAAAAAGATACTGTCTCTTTAATGGAAGAAAAGCATCAGTATAATCTATTACCGAATGCAAATGCAATAAGGAATAACATAGAGCTCTGGTTATGTTCTATGACATTGGCTTAGCAGTATTAACATATTGCACAAAATCTGGATTTTCCCTATTGCTGAAAATAAGATGATAAAAGACGTGGGAAATTTCTCTCTGCCATATGATCATAAAATAAATATTATTCTATTTTTTCTTTGTCTTCTCACCAGTCATTTGCAGAAATATTTTAGTATTACTTCTTTGTTAAGCCAGCTCTTTATCATGTATGTGTTAAGCATACAGTACAAGGAGAAATGGAACAAGGTGGCAGTTACAGCAGTGGCAAGATGCAAATTTATTCTGGAAAAAAGTAATATGTGCACAATATCAAGCATGCTTAAGTTTGTGCCAGGAAAACTATTACGAATGAAGAATGGATGGAATGGGATTTTGCATCATACATGATTACGTTGCTTAACTTCATAGAAGAGTCTTTGTCTACTCCTGATGTCCCAGGTGCTACCAAGAGAAGCTGCATACCATGCTGCTGGAGTGAAAATGGCAACAGATACCCCAGCAGTAGTCACCTCTGCAACATGACTCTCTGTTTCAAAAATTAAAGAAATAGACCTCAAAAAGATAACAGAAAAAATTCACAGACCATTGAACTGCAGACACTAACTCCAGGTGAGGAGAGGGGGAGGAATTTATTACACCTTGTACTTGTGTAATAATTGAAAGCCTATAATTGTTTTCTCCTTCATTTTGCCCAATTTTTTTTTGGCTACTTTATGCATGTGATGATGTTGTCACTGTTTTTCCTCATATCTCTCTCATATTGTATGACACATGACTGAGTGTAGCCAAGCAGTGGAGGAGTTGTATTTTTCACTGACACAACTTGAAAACATTTTAATAGAAAAATAAGAGATGGAAGATGAAGAGCAGGAAAGAAGAAAGAAAATGCCTTAAAGATAGCTCTCTACACTAATTCACCATGAGGCAAAACAGAAATAATTACTCTTCCTCATATGCCAATTCATTAGGGATGAACCAGACTTGCTACTGTATAGGTACAGTGTAAAAATAATGACAGTGAGTAATGGTGTGAACAAAAACCCACGAGAAACATCACAGAAATGGATGTTGGATGGCCTTTGCACAGCAGAGGTAGATAAAGGTTATAACAAACTGTTTACTGACCATGTACACTTACTAGAATTAAGAGGTCAGTTGAACAAGAGCTCACCTAGTAAGAGCTTTCTCAGTAGTGTGACTCATCAGCTGTTGTACAGTACCAGAGCACTGCCCAGTTATTGCTCCATCACTTTTCAATAACATATCTCCCCTTTCAAAAGTCTACATTCTACCATTTGTTAAGGCTTTTTCATTTGCATTTCTACATTTTTCCCCACTTTTTGCATCAATTCAATATAATTAATACATGTGCCTCTAACAGAAAATAAAATAACTAAAAAGCACCATGTTTTATTGAACAAAATATAGCATGTTCAAGGAAAGGAAGGGAGGAATTATAGAAACAAACCAATGCTGAAGAATTTTGCATTAGCTGGTGCCTTTTGTTGTTGTCGTATTTGCACAGATCATTTTAGGCTCCTCAGTCCAGGTTGTAGTAAAACACTATCAAAACAAATACTCTTGCAAAATATTTGAGCTTTTGCAGTTTAACATCTGCACCTTGAACCGCTTAAGCAGCATGGTTATCTTCTTTTTGTTTTTCTCCAGAATTTAACAGATCATAAAGTGTATACAAAAATGCATTATGCACCAGTGACTAAATGTTCTTACAACATTAATATTTATCAAGGGGTATTTCATAGCTAGAAAGTAGATAACTATATTTTATTTCCTAAGAGAACATTTCCTATAGTTTTCCTTCGTCTCCCAGCTACACATCAAACATCTCTAAAGTGCACTTTCCAAGTGTAGTTAGAGAATAGGAAGGAATGTAAAGTTTTTAAAAACAGCCCTTATTAACTTTTCCTTCCATTGATTCTACTGTAAACTCTAAAAAGCCTTTGTAAAAAGCAAATTCTCATACACTCAGCAGGTGAAATGTTCCCACAAAAATAAAATTAAACAAATTAAAAACCACCCTAAAGAATTAAAAACCAGCAATCATATTACAATCTTTTCTCTTGACTACTCATATCCTAGTATATCTTTACTGTTTTTATTGCACATTTATGAAAATGGTTGTCCTATATATTTAAAAAAAAATAGTTTCTTTATCTGTGCTAACACATTCTTGTGCACCCTTAATAACTAGAGTAACTTTCAACAACACGTAGATATTAGAAAAACAATGGAATCAAAATCAAAGAGATACTCTGTATTGTAGATGCTCAAGGGCTTCTAGTGTAATTTTGTTGAGACAAAAAGACTTGGATTTCGGAAGCTCTTTGCTCCCATTCCTTATGGAAAGCAGCTGGTTATGTGACAGCAGGAGAACTCAAAACGTAATTCACAATGAATGCCAATCTTTCACCTCCAATATGAAGGCTTCCCAACTACGCAACTTGCTGAGCATAACTGGTTTTACATAGCATATCTAAAAAAGGCTGCTCCTGTTCAACTGACCAGTGAGAAAGGACTGCACTTCTTCAAAACCGGTTTTGGAGCAACAGTTTGTTATATATTTCTTTAAATTTTTTAACTGTCCGATCCCACCTTGTAAGGAGAGCACTTGTTCAGCTAAAAGGAACCCCCTTCATGCTCCGTTTGGGTTTGCTCAGTCAACTGGTTTGTGCAACAGTGGCAGAGGCACACTGGAACTGTGTACCCATTCATTGTGATTACACAGACAGAAGCAAATGTATGTTGTCTGTGACAGGAGATGGGAAGGGGAAAGAAGGTGAATGGTTTCCATGGGTAAGAGGACAGTTACGTTTGGGATTTTTTGTGGGTGGTTTTTTTTTTTTTGTTAACTTCTGTTTAGTTGTTCTTTTCGTGTGGTTTTTTTTTGTTGTTTTTTTTTGTTTTGTTTTGTTTTGTTTTTTTTTTTGTTTTGTTTTTTTTTGCTATGTCATGGAATCATAGCAATCATTCCTCTAATAGAAACTGACAGGACATAAAAGACAGAACTATCAGATGAACACACACAATGACTAGAAATATATCGACAGAGAAAAGACTTAATTTAGCTTTGAGAAATCGTCCCAAAAATAAAATCCTGTATTAACAAGTGCAAAAAACAAACAAAAAAGAAACTCCAAACATTAAAACACAGTGTATAAAATGGTGTGAGAAATTTAAGTCACCGTACAGCCTTTTAGTCAATAAAAAGCTGTGTTCATGTGTCCTTGTTGTTTGGGTAGTGGCCCATTCTTTTCATTTTATCCAAAAGGTCATTCAAGAAGAAATCTGAGGGTAAAGCACTCAGTCCTTCCTATTTCTGACTGTAGTCGTTTGGGCCTGTTGTGTTTCTATCATATAAGATGAATCCTTTCTTTTATTCCTCATTGGTTGAATTATCTTCCAAAGTTGTTATGCCTCCAAAGCCCAGTCCTGTTGAGTTCTGTGCTGCTGAGACTGTAAGTACTGTATGTAAGAGAATTAATACAAGAACACACAGTTTAAGTCTGCTGTTACACAGTCTTGATGCTGATGAAACTGTGAGCGATGTCCTGTGACACATTGTTGAGCCACTTGTTTTTATAGTCCCTTTGGATTGATGATCTGATAATAGTCCCCATCTGACATCACAGCATTCTGGTTCTGCATTGGTTGGATAGTTGTCATAGAGCCCTGTAGGGTAAACACAAGAAAATATAAACATCAGGCACAAAAAGACTGGCAGAAGTTGGCAGCTCAAAGAACAGTCAATAATTTAGTCTAAGCTATCGGATCCGCATCTTTGGGTGAGCCCGAGACCCTAAGAACAGTTGTCATTTTGTATAAGGCAGTTGTATAAGGAGTTTGTGTAAGTTTTTTACGAGGAGTTGTTGAAGGGATATGCATCATCTAACAGGAAGCAGTATCAAAAGATTATTCAACAGAAATACGACACTGGTTATGTAAACAAATGACATTAAAAAGTAATTATTGGTGTTTGAATGATGAGGATATTTGAATTCTTCCTTTTTGGGAAGTAACAACTAATGATGAAGCAACACCTATCAAACCATACATTTCCACAGAATTTGAAAGGATCTTGAAATACCAGTAATATCATTGTCCCTGAAAAGATAAACATTAAATAACAAATAATTGATATACTGACAGTATTGACACTATTGATTGTCAAACCAATACAAATCCAACAGTTTCACAGGAACAGCTTCCAAACAAAGCTGTTCAGAGTCTACTTATTCTGAGTCTATCCTACCTCAGCTGAGTTTTTCCAGCTGGGATGTTCTCTTGAGCATACCCCAGAGGTGAGAACAACCTTTACTTGCCATGCAATAATTGGATCTCTTGATATTTCTGACTACATAGCTAGGCCATTTCTGCCTTTGGAACTTTACTGAGTTACTCAGCCTGATCTGATTATGAATTTTTTAACAGTTAAAGGAATTCTGTCTTTTCCAAAAGACACAACTGTCTTTTTGGGAATTGTCAGTGCTGTCTGCATTACTATATAGGAGAGTAACATAACTGGAGTGTTCTGTTTGCTTCAAACATATCTCTTTTTCTGATAAATTAAAAGAACCTAATTAGGCTGTTTAACTAACAGTGAAATGCAAGAATGTCTAACATAATGGATAAACTTCTTTTCTGCATTTAAACTGATCTTGGAATAAATTTTGCAGTAAATACTCTATGGTATGCTAGGTTTTACTAGAAAAAAACCCTGTGTTGAAATATTAGGATAAAGATTTTGAAAGCAGCTACATAATACATCGCTATAATTTATAAATTAACTTTACTTCTTGGAACAAGAATTACATTTTGTCTAAAGTATCACAGCAATGGTGTTACTTTCAAAAAGCAATGCCTACATTCTTAGGTCCAGGCACCAGATTGCTTGTTTTTTGTGAATAACCTGTAAAGAAAAGCAGCACAACTTAAAATAAGATAAAACTGAACTCTTTCGTTCCTACTTCCCTAATATCGATCTGCAACTAAACAAAAACTGCATTATGCATGCTGAGCATGTTAAAATACAGATTAAACCTAGACTGGCACTTTTTTACACAGCTGACACAACAGTCTACTATGTTATACATGAGTCCAAGTAAGGTTGTGCCTATTTTTTGGTTCAACCGAGTTTTCAAAGATACAGGAATGAGAAGAGCTTGTTTGATTTTCTGTAAAGTCAGAGTTTACTCTGTAGGAAATCATGCCATTTTTGCACGTATGCAGTCAGATACTTTAGGCAGCATAGCAATGCTTGAAAATATTCTCTCTCAGGTCATCACTGAATGTACTTCACGTTTTTTAAGAGATCCTGTTGCATTTTGGAGATTGTGGACAGTTGTGGACAGTTGTTTATGGCAAGTATAAAAAAGCAGTCTTATTGCTAACATCATATTTTCTGAGACCCATATTTTGATGTTTGTGTCCATAACTGTTTTTAAACATGGTAACATGCAGGAAGTGCCACCCAAAGCAGGTAATTATACGCTCTATTCTGTGACTGCAGTAGCTCAAACTATGAGTGGTAATTGAAGAGACACAGAGAATGGTTAATGCTTTGATCACACCAAGGCTTGTTTACTATTCAAACTATATTTCCTGCCTTTCTTGTTATAGGAAGACCCAGACTTCCTTTGAAATCAAAGCTTATATATACAAGGTATTTAAATATACAAGGTATCTAAATAGTTCATATGCACTTACTGAATTATAAATAAATTGAAAGCAACTGCACATTCAAAGCTGTGTTGAACTTGTTCCTTATTGCAAAATTACATTTCCTCTTTATCTCAATTCAGCAATTGAATTTAGGCTTTGAATTTGCAGTTACATATTTAATAATAAATTAACTACAGAACAACTATTCATGTGACAGTCGCAGAACATTTGGATAAATTCAGTCAGAGCTTTTGCACTGAAATAAGAAAACTTCACATTTGTGCTTCACGACATACTTGTTTCTAGCCCTAAGTATCAGTTTTGGCCGCTTGGATCTAATCAATCAGTCTACTCAGCCAGAGGGTTACAAACCTGTGACTTACCAGAAACTCTGGAAAGCTGGCTACATCAGGCTTGGAAAACCAAGGAGAAAAAAACTAGTTTGTTCTTTTATCAAAACATTTTATATGGACACAGAGTTTGGGGTAAGAAATAAAAAGGATATCTTTTCCCACCAAACCACCAAGGCTTCTTTCTTCCTCTTCTGTCTTCATAGTTCAGTTTGTAGACATCATTACTCTCTATTACTTGGATGTTCAGTAATTATATTTCTGAGACTAACTTACCAACTGTTACTGGCTCGAAATCTACTTTGCTTTTCACTTTTCACTTAAAGTTCCCAGCTCTGAATCTCCATTTCCCACCTTTTCCCAGCACTCACCTATACTTCACCAGCAGAAATCTTAGCCCACATGTTGGACCTTGACCTTAATCAAGGATCTAGAATTTGCCAGGATAACTTTTGGTATCAAACCATTCTCCAGACAGCTATGCTACATCTTATGAAGGTTGTGTGAAAGCTATCTCTTTGCCTTGCAACTGGATAGTTTTTTTCACACGCAGACAACATTTTGATGATCAGCACAGCAGTTATATCTGTAGGGAGTGTGTAGGGAGTACTAATGCTGATGCAAGAATTAAGGCTACTCATTTGACCGAGATTATGTTAATGGAGATATGACTGTAGATAAATCCCGTGTATCCTGCTCAGCGGAATCATACTGAAAGAAAAGGGAGCAACAGCAAGAGCATCGTATTCATTTTGTGTGGAAAGAGTTTTTGGGGAAAAGCAGAAACCCACAAATAAGTTCTTATACAATACTTAAAAAAACAAAGACTACCTCTGCATATGTGGTCTGCTGATCATTAGCTAATACAGAGAATGCTGTGTTTTCTGCCTGAGCACTTGCATTTCTGTTACACAGGAACCAGCATGCAAAAGAGGTGGTTGCACTTCCACATCTCACCCCAACACTGTCAGGATGTGTCATGCTTGTAGCTGGATCTGTGTCTGCAGCAGTTGGTCTGGCTTGGCCCACTTCTTGGTTTCTTTGCTACAGCAAGAGCTATGGAACCATAGTATACTGCATCAAAGGAAACTGGTCTGGTTGATATATTTGTTGTTGTTGCTGGACAAGTGTCTTGGAAAACCACGGAAATAAAACAGACTTTATCATATGTTATGTTTTTTCCTCATTTTCTTTCTGTAGAACTCTAAACTGTGGTCCTTTTTAACATAGATGTCTGATTACTTTGAGAGGCATACAAAGCTTCTTGTGCTTGAAGAAAAGACCATGAACTTGAAGAAGAAACCAGATGAATGGATGTAGTACACCAAAAATTTGGAATGCTCCATCTAATTGTGAAGCCCAAAGTAAATAATGTCTGCCAAGAGTGATCCATCCAGCAGTGACATCATTGTATCAGTGAACGCCAACACTCTGCATGACATTTCTCTTTCTGAGGAATTATATCTGAAATTTCAATATTAATATTTTCCAACTACAGAAGGCAAGAGAACATGTTAGATATTATATGACTAGATTTCACTCCTTGCTTACATCTGATTTGGAAGCCAGCACTCTTCGATCTTATCCAGATGGTCCTCTCAATTTCTAAATTGCTGTGTCTGTGAAACATTCTGATGAAATGTTCTGACAATGAAATGTTGAAGAAGGCTTGAAGATAAATAAATTACTCTTTAGTCAAACAGATTATTCTTAAACTGGTGAATAAGGCTCTTCAGTTCTTTTGAAAAGGTTAATTTCCATTTCAGGCTCCATTCCAATTGTTGGAGGAGATCTGGGCTGCTGTGTTTTAATGTTGTTTTATCACTGTATGTTGGTGACTATTTCAGATAATTGCCTCTGGAATATTTTACTGTGTGTATGTATCCACATTCAAGAAAAATTCATTGTGTTTCCTCAATGGAATTTTTTTTCCCTGAAATACGTACAGGATCAATTTCCTCCTTCTGGTGTAAATCAATGTTATCCCTGTAAAACTGACTGAGCTGCCGCAATTCAGAAAAATAAGTAAATAGCTGACTCTCAAGGCTATATAATGATGCTTTTTAGTTCTGCTGTGTTGAGATACAGGCTAAGGGTGAGAGAACTTGCTTCTAGCAAGCATTTGGCTTTCCCCACCACCCTTCCAGTTTTGCTTCTATTATGTACAATTTTTGATCAAAAGTATTTACTACTGTGATATGATAGGAAAGCAAAGAGTCATACGTATTGAAGTACTGTGTTACCATGGAAAGCTCAGGAATATCAATAAGTTAATTACCTGGGTTGTTTTTATAGGAGAAGAACATTTGCAGCTAATAAACTTACTACTATATGGGACCTCATTTACGGGAAAGCCCCAATATTCAAGACTAGAATAACACTGGACTCACAAAGATGAGCTATTTAGTAGACAGATTTTGCTGCAAAACCATGTCAAATTTTCCTTGTAAACAGATCCATAGCTATTAACGATTTAAACCAAGCTCGTCAAACATAAACGGGATTTGTCCTGCTGTCTGTGTTAGCTTGATATTTTGATATTTTAGGACCTACTAAGAGGTGTAAGCAGGAGGCAAATGACACATTATTATGAGTTATTTTTAGAGTAAGAATTTGGATCAACTGCATATTTATTTTTGAGTTTGCCAAGAACAACATAAAGTGGATTGAATTAAGATATTTTCTCTTCTTGAATTGTTCTGCAAAGCAAAATATATTGTGATGTATTATATATATCACATTTTCTCAAGGAAACTGCTTTTCAAATTCAACTGAAATCAGGGCATCTGTTTTGAAACAGACACTCTATAGCTAAAACTGCTGGTGAAACCCAGATACACATCTGTCCTTTGAGAGGAAGCTGCAGTTTAAAGAATTGTTCCCAATACCTTTGCTGAGCTTTGTTTGTCGACAAACTCATTCTACAGATCAGTCAGAATTCTCTGTAATAATTCTCACTATGTCCTTAGAAACATTACTGTGTGCTCTGAAGCATGACTGTTGAAGCATCAGTTGAAGCATGACTGTATGAAGCATGTTCAATTTCTTTTCTCTTCTTTAAAGGAGGAGGAGTTTCTGCAGAAGTGTTACTTTGCATGGATCACATAAGTATATGTTGCTGATATTTTCCAAAATTGATGTATGGGAGAATATTCACACTGTGCATTCCAAACAACCAGGATGTTAATAGGAACACATGAAATTAGGAGCCTAAATCACTATGAATTGAATGGAAGGATATGAGTGATTCAAATCACCTGAATCACCTGCCTGTTCATCTCTTCTCTCTCCTCACTTTCTCCTTCTACATCAAAAAGTATCAGAAGTCTGTTCAGGACAGGAGAGTAGACAAATCTGATTTTCCTCCTGGTGGCAGAAGACTCATTCTGATGACACCAGAAGGTACCATGCTGACTTTGGAAGAAGCTAATGCAACATGTCTCTGCCTTATTGCTGCTTCCTTTCCTTCACAGAGGAACCGAAGTGCTCCATTAAATTCCATGACATCTATTCTACAGGTAAGGAGTGTGAGCATGTGGCTGGGGTTTCCTGCCTGATACTTGCTGCTAGGTGACAGCCCTGTCACGCCACAAGGCACAAAGGGACAATAAGTCTTGGTCAATACAAAGAAAGCCCTTAGCAACACAGCTAGCCCTAATTCTGCACTCTGAAGTGGTCCAGACTTGGCACATGGATAACAGTTTTGGGACTGTTGTCCCAGCAGTCAGAATAGGCTATATCTGTATTAACAAGTAGTTGTGGGCAAGAGAAGATCTGGATAATGTAGCAGCTGCTGCTGAGTATTTTGTGTCAACCCTGAGGGTTGACATTTGAAGGGTTTTTACTTCATTCTAGTCCTAGTCTAATTCTGTCGACTAATGTGTGTTAACGGTTAGGACGTGCTAGATATGGTCCTGTAGCACATCTCCTAGTTTAGTTTAATCCAAAGGAACCCCATTTGTATCCTCCAACACCTCTCCCCAGTGCAAGTCAAACAGCAAGACATATGAACAGGAGATTTGCTGTACACTCCTGAACTAGATTGCTAATGTGGATGCAACTGCAGCATTGGTGTTGATGGCGTATCCTGGCTGCTTGGGGAAGAGTCATGCGTGCGCAGGAGAGGTAAGCTCTCCCCTCTCTTTGGGCACCTCTGCTGTTTATTTGGTGGAGACTGAGCTCTCATGTTTTCTGGGTTGGGCAAACTGCAGGCCTGAATGGATAGTTTGGGCTGTGAAGAAAACATTTACGGCCTCTGTATCCTCTCTCTGTCTCCATTGGGAGATGGCAGTAAGCCAAACAGAAACAGTTCATGCACTGGACCAGTCCCCAGGCCAGCTGCTGGATGACATTATTTTTGAAGACATGGGAAAAACAGGAGTTGTGAATTATTACCAGGCTCTTTCCAGTGCTCTGTACAGAGAGTCATACACCTTTCATCTCTCTTTTCACACACAAAGAACACATGTGAAAGAAATCTTCCACATCTTCCATTCACACTGAGGATAAAAAAAGGAAAAGATGACTACATCTATGAAAAAACAAAACAATCCCACTGGTATGCACACTGTTTTCATAAGAGTCACAATTAAAAACCTTGACCTGGAACTTTTCATGGGACTCATTCATTGTAATCTGTCATGTGTGTGTATGCCTAAATACTATTATTATGTCCCTTAAATACGATTCTGTTTTGCATGGGCAATTGTAGATATCTGAGATGCAGAAAGAAACATTAGATGAAACAACTGGAAACTTTAATCATATGGATATAAACTCCAAAGGTGTAAACTTAATGCAACTATTCAATTTTAATGAATATGAAAAACAGTATGTTCTAGAACAGTGCCTGATGGAAAGACTGACTTCTTTTCTTCTATTTCCTAGAAGAAAAGGGGGAGAGAGGAACACAAACTTCTTTCTAGCTAACTGCATGTTTCTATAATCAGAACCATGCTGTGATCCTGATTGTTTTGATTAATCTCCCAAGTCCTTTCTTTTCCACTGCAGTTGTCCCACACCCTGACATGCATTTCTACAGAAGACAAGTTCTGGTGATACACAACTAGTGTAGCATCCCCTCTTCTTTCTCCACTATCTACTTTAATTGGTGATAATCAAGGAAGACATTCTCAGGCTAGAATACGTCTTACTCATTATACCAGTCCTTCAGGAATTTCCAAGAAGTCATTATTAATCCACATTATAAAGCAAACTCTTTTTTTTTTTTTTAATTTAATGGTGTCAAAGATAACAATGACTGCAAAATTTCTTGGTGACAAATAGCCAGTCCTATGCTGTTTTCTCATCATGTGGACCTTCCAAGGAAGGATAAAACCTTTGTTGTTATTTCTTTTTATAGTCTCCAGTATTTTTCTTCCCCCCCTCCCCTCAAGAGCCTCCCCTTGATAAAATCCTGTCCTAAAAGAAAAACAAAGCCCTTATTATAAAACTATTGCTTCTAAAACATTATTAAAGAAAATCAGAATCCACAAATTCTTGATGTTTCTCAGAGACAAATTGTCCTGTAAGCAGATGGGCTCCTTTTTTTCTCTAGACAATATTTTATAATTCACAGGGTTCCTTAGCTAGCCAGCTAGTCTTTCATTAGTTTCATGATGGGGAAAAATACCATATCGACATAACCCAATTAGGTTCCTGCTGGATTTCTCTGAAAATGTAAGTAAAAATTTAAAAAAAAGGACCTGTAACATTTCTCTCGATGGGATACCACTGGAGTGAGGAGCAGCAGAGATATTCAAGTCTAATTTAAATGAGTGACAGGCTGTGGCAAAATGCTGTTTGTGAGGAATCCCTGAACATAAAGTTTGCTCCTGCTGTATTTCCTGTAGCAGAGCTCAATGATGATGAGGTTCACAGTGACCTTAGCTTGAGTGGAGATACTAGACAACCAGCTATAACACCTAAAAATCAAAGAGAAATACTTTTGACCTGACTCTTTTGGGTTTTGCTGATGAATTCCACCTGCCCCAGGAAGAGCAGGATCAGTAACTGGAAATCCCAGAACATGTCTGCCAGACAGGAGCTCACAGAAAGTGCAGCAGGAGAAGAGGTGGGTGACCTGCTTTCAGTTGCTTTTCTGAAAAAGAAGTTCAAGTTAACTGTCAAGCCACAAGCTACGCTGAGGTATTTTGTCTGCTGTGGAACTCACTGTACTTTGCATGAAATAATTCTGTTTTCTTTAAGCTGCAGAGAAGTGTAATTCTTTAGTCCTACAGCAGATATTAGTCTAATTTCTCATTGTTTAGTGACAGGAAATGAACTTACTGTGAACTGGTGATTAACAGGAGGGTGACAACGGGCCTGAACTCCAGACAAAGTTTGACTTGCAACCTTGTACCTCTCCTCAGCATCTTCTCTTGCACACAACTACCTAGTGTCAGAAAGCTGACTCTTATGGGTCTGTGTATACAAGCTCTGTTCTGCTGATGTTGTGGGTCTTGACTTGAGAGGACAAAAAGTTCAACCAAATATTAGTGGACTGCTGAGATGACATTAAGGTCACCCTGAATTTAAACGTCTGCAATAAGACCTTGGTGACTAAGAGCAGCTACAGCAAATACAGTGCAGCCAGCACTGTTAGCAGGGGATAGAGAGCTAGTCAGCTCATCAGGTGCAGATGCCTACTTAGGCTGAATTAAATAACTCTCAGCTATACTGACTACACAAGATATTTGGTGACTTTAGTGAGAGCTTAGTCACAGAGTTTATGTATAGATACCAACAGTACTACCACCTGCAATAAAATGAGTTTAACGCTCCCCTAAATCTGTTGATGGTTGGACTCAATTATCTTAAAGGTCTTTTCCAACCTTAATGATTCTCTGTGTGTGTGTGTGTGCTTCTCATCCCAAACTCAGAGGTATCAACTAACAGTAATTTTTGTGAAGTCATCTGTTTTGTGTGTTTTATGAATGGATTTGGACTTGGAGATATACTAGGAAAATGAAGAGGTGGATATGTATTTCCTGAGAGATTTTCTGAAATAATTACTAAGATGGCTTTGTTTACTGTTTGTTCTTTGCCATTGTGTGTGTAAGTTGTGCACACATGTGCATATGCATGCACACACACACATGTATATTGTATACATGTTGTAAATAAAAAATGTCCTAAGTCTTTCACTTCAGCTTTTACTGTCCTAGCTTAAACTGGAAAATATCGCTCATTTGCTTACTGTGTATGCATATTGGAAGGCTATTAATATCTACAAAATGCATTGAAGTGCTAAGCACCATTACCTAATTGATGACTGTCAAATTGTAACTCTGCTTACATTTCATCATATTGTCTTTTGCATATGGATATTGCTCAATCGTGTGCAATAGATTTAATCTTCAAGAATAAATACAGTAAATATCTTGCTACCAGAACCCCCCTAAATCCAAACACAGAGTATAATCACAGAATCACAGAATCATTAAGGTTGAAAAGGACCTTTAAGATCATCAAGTCTAACCCTTAACCCAACACCACCATGCCTAATAAACCATGTCTTGAAGCGCCACATCCACACATTTTTTGAACACTTCCAGAGATGGTGACTCCACCACCTCCCTGGGCAGCCTGTGCCAATGCCTGACCACTCTCTCGGTGAAGAATTTTTTCCTAATATCCAATCTAAACCTCCCCTGGTGCAACTTGAGGCCATTTCCTCTCGTCCTATCACTAGTTACTTGGGAGAAGAGACCAACACCCTCGTCGCCACAACCCCCTTTCAGGTAGTTGTAGAGAGCGATAAGGTCTCCCCTCAGCCTCCTCTTCTCCAGACTGAACAACCCCAGTTCCCTCAGCCGCTCCTCATAAGACTTGTGCTCCAGCCCCCTCACCAGCTTCGTTGCCCTTCTCTGGACACGCTCCAGCACCTCAATGTCCTTCTTGTAGTGAGGGGCCCAAACCTGAACACAGTATTCGAGGTGTGGCCTCACCGTTGCTGAGTACAAGGGTAAGGTTAAGTGAGTTGCCACAAACGTGATGCCTGCCTCTGAGATGGTATAGAGCATTTATGGGGTTTTATATTTTACTCTGTTTTTAAGTAGCTTACCTTGTGCAACTAATTTAGTATGAAGCTTTCCAGTGCAGCCCTGATTTAAGGTGGAGACCGTCAAATTTCAGATATTTGGACCAGGCTGTCAAACAATCTAAGTGTAGAAATACCTTTTTACTGATTTAGTGGGAATAAGTTGCCTAAATATCTCCAGGATTCTCAGATGATACTCTAGGCACCAGAAATCTGCTATAAAAACATTGCTATAAGCTGAAATATTGTGTGTGCATAATTCCTAGCCAGTCCTGAAAAAAGTATCTGAGGTACCTGAGATGTACTAAAGGTATTTGTTGCTTACCACGTCCTCTCTGGTTGGATCATTCTGGGACAGTGTTTGAAGCAGAATGGAATGTAAAACGAACTAAACCATTTTATCAGTGAATGTATAGACCTCTATTAGCAATACCTTTTAAAATTTAAATACTCACAGAATGTAATAAGACTCAAGAAGAGACCAAAAGATCAGTTCTTCGGGGGTGAATAACTGATTCTTAAAATTCTTCACTAGTGAAAGACATTTCCTTAGACATTTACCTTCCAAGAGCTGCTGCACAGTTTTGAATGCTATGCCTTAGATTCTTCATTTATCTGACATAAGAATGCAGATGAACAAATGTGAATATACTAAAAACAGGACTTGCCTCTTTTTTGCTGAATATTACATGACACAGAACCTCTTTTCTCTGAATACTGCATGACACGGGGCAACAAAAATCCTCCACTAATTTATTAAGCATAAGAAATAATGAGAAAAATTTATTCTAGTAATTTTGTTTTGTAAAGTTAATTATTGTGGCAAGCTGTAGCGTAAATGTGTGTTACTAAATCTGGGCTCAAATCCTAACACCTCCAACAAATCTTTGTGATGAGGAATACCTTCAGGCTCTCATAGTTAGAGCTAATGGAAGAAACATTATTCATGCTTTGCTTCACATTTACACTTATGAAAACAAGTGAAATTAGCCTTTCTATACTATACCTGTACAGATGAAACTCGATAGTCCTCCATAGATGACATCATCATTGTCTGGTAATATAAAGGGACACCTCGTCTGAACCTCCAAACAGTATTGCTTGCAAGGAATTCTGTTGCTGCAGTGAAACTGTGTGACTTCAAAATACTGGGAACAGAGCCAGGCTTTGTAGACAGTCTGGAAAAAAGAGAAGAAACAGAAGTATAGATGGATGACAATAGCACTGTCATTAGTAGAAGAACATACTGTACTGCACACCTACATTAACACCGTTTCTGAAAGCAAATTTTGAGAGAAAATCACCTGGGTAAAACATACAGTTAACTATTGACTATCCTCCCACTTCAGAATTGAAAACTCCAGCCAAGACATTTAAAAACAACAGTTAGTCAGGACTAGGTTTGTGCTATTATTTTATCCTAGTTTGTAAACAGGTATGTCTCTTAGATGTTCCTTTTTATTAGACGCATACACACACACCACACACCCCTGTCTCTGTACCTTACTATGTACAAATTGAGATCCTAACTTCAATTTGAATTTTTTTTGGAAAAAATTATGAAAGTAAGTGTAAGAAAGAGTTTAAAACTGGGCTCAGGCCAGCTCTCTTCTTTGTATCATTTAGAGCTAAGCTATCAGGTTGCAATAGATGGTGCTGCTTCCCTTCAAATAAAACCTTATCCAGTCCACAGCATTAAAACACACATTAGGGTTCCTGAACACCAACAGTTGTAGACTAGGGGATAAATCTGCAACAGTGAAGACCAATGTTTACATTTGGGAACTAAAAGGAATACATTAAAGATGCTGTCATCTGATGCTGTGTAGCCATAACTGCAGGACTTGTGATTATTACAATTATTTTCATCATTTAAACAGAAAAGCAAAACAAACATGTTGATTTTAGTTTCTTTTGCCTGTCCTCTTCTGAGCAATGACCTTTGTTGTAGGAATGAAACTAGCCTTTTGGACACAAAATGTTTCATATGTGATCATACAAAATAGACTGGACACTAGGATACAAAGGTGGTGAAAAACCTGTATGACTGAGTACAGAGAGGTCTGCTTGTTTCCCATTTTATTTTCCACCTATCTGTTTTGAAGTACATTGTTTACTGGCTAGATATTTGCTATCTATGTTGTTATGTAACAAAAATTTCCTTTTTGTATTCATTCAGAATATCTGAAATTCTTCGTAACTACCTTTCCTTTATCACAGGCTGAAAAGCAATATAGTCAACTGATTATTTTCCTTCTTCCTAGACAGGTTTTTAATAAAAAAAGAAACTTAGATTTAATTTTTAAGCACTGAAAATTCAAAACCTGACACCTGAAAAGAGCAATCTAGCTGAAAGTTTTGTTTGATTTCAGTATGTTTAATCTCATCAATTATAATTTTATTAGTGTCAATAGCAGCTTAAATTGTATACTTGATTTCAATGTATTAGTTCCAGAATCAAAAAACTTTTATCTTAGCTTCTTTGCAATGGTGGCAGGTATGGGTAAAGTTGCTAGGTGATCAAGTGAAACCTTTATCACTAATCTGTGGTTTGTGATTATCTCTTTACTGTAACTTTTGCCTACTGCATTCTATAGAGCATTATTTTGTTAATTACAAATTCAATTTTAATTGCTTACAAAGGTTTCTTATCCACAGTAAATGATTAATGAGAAGGAAGACTCTGAGGTGTGTGTACTTTTTGTTCTTAAATAAACTTCTAAACAGCAAGCGGTTTTCACAGTGTTGACTATATCCCCCACCACATTTTTAATGCTTCAATTGCTATATTGACATTTGCAACAATAAAATAAATAGATTAATTTTTTTTCTACTTTTAATTAGTCAGTGAGCATAGTCTATTGGTCAGAGACAGGAACTCAGATAAATATTCCCAGATGTTCCTTCCTGATATTGTAGACCTGAGAACCCACATGTTCTCTACATAGAATAGATCTAAGAGTAGTCAGTTGGTTTATGAATCATATTTGAAAATGTACATCAGTTTATAGGGAGCATATTGAACAGCACACCATACATGATGACAAGAAAATGAGCAAACCCATGTGTCTAGTTAAGCAAGACGGGAAATAAATGTTTATTCAAGAGCAGAAATAAATGCAATTGTAGGCTTCTGTGAACATTTTTATGTATCCAATCTCAGTTCCTACACATCATCTTCCTGCTCTGATTCACAAGTCCTCAGCTTTGGCTCAAGATTGCATTTGAACTCTTGTCCATATTTTTAAAGAATGCATGAGATCTATTTCTCAGATAAATGCCTCTCACCCCGTATCCTTTTCATTGCAGCCCCTTTCAACCTTGCCCTGCAATCTACATTGAGATTTTTAATATGCTGCTCCCATTTTGCTCTGTTTTGGCCAGTGAGGCTACACGGAAACTAAGATTTTCAGCGTTCTGTCTGGATATGAATTTAGGTCATATCCCACTTCGGTGTGAGATGTTGATACTTGTCAGTCTTCCTATCCCCATGCTCTGCTTTCTGCAAAAGAAACTTCAAGTTTGTAGGACAAGACGCCTCTGCAGAACACTGTAAGATGTCCAAGACGTAGTAGGTGAAATCCTCAGGGCGTCCTGAAAACTATCCTAGAAGATAAGAGATGCTGGTCTTCAGCCCTTCCCACAAAGATTCTCCATTTTTAAAAGATTTTTTCAGGCTTCAGAACTGGCATGAAAGGCTCTGAGTAGCTGGAGGAGTGAACATCACGGAAAAGCACAATGAGTACTCCAAGAGCTGAGGTGGAATTTAAAGTCACATCTGGATAAGGGAAAAAAATAGGGTCAGAGCCAGATTTGAGCACTAGAGAAGCCTCAGCCAGACAGCCTAGCTGTTAGCCCACTGCCTCCACAGCTTTGGCCTGTGCTAACTCATACATTTCCAGACAGCACCCTGCCATCCGCTGGGAAGGGCATATTCCAAGCAGCGTACCCAGTAAGCAGTTTTGATATGGCCGTGCTGTTTTTTGGAGAAAGGGTTAAAAATTCAGATGTTTGCAGACGAACTGTGCTGGGCAAGCAGGTAGGCCAGAGAGTAGTCCCTCTCCACTCCTACTAGTACAGACATGGTTTAAGTGCCTACTTTCCCAACAAAGACCCAAATAACCTCTCCCACCCTTCCTGAATAACCTTAGACTTTCTATGCACCCAAGGTTTCACACAAAAATCTTCCTTTCATGCCTAAAGATATGCTACCCAAGAGGGACTACAAAAGTGTGAGAACTGATCTCATATTTGTGCATACCACTTACTGCTCAGCACCCTTTGCATGAGTCCCATGGCTGACCCAACTGTGTAAGCAGATCCAGAGTAGTCCAAAGTTTTCTCTTTGTTTCAATGATAGTGAAAGGTGACTTCTTTACCTTAAATATTAGAAGCCCATGATTTGGAACTGAAACGTATTGAAATTTCTTGAAGTTTTCCTAATAGAAAAGCAGATATTATGGCCTTTGATCAACCAGTATTCCCTTTTTATACCCTTGAAAATATAGGTTTTCATTGGTTGAGAATTCTGCTGGCAAATCCCAAACAGATTTCCAGAGTCTTAAAACATGCACTGTATATCAAGGCCTAAAACTATCAATGAAAATACATATTGTATTTTGAGTATGGTGTGCACTTTACAAATTATACTTTGATAAGAGGGTATTTTTTCTGTTTTAAAGGACATCAATGGCTAAAACCAAAGATTTATAATCACAATAAACGCTTCTCTTAAAAAATACTACATATAGAACACTTTGAAGTATTAGTTACATTCTGTTATTTTTTTCCTATGTCATTTTCAGTGTGTCAATGGAAAACATGGAAGGTGGATGTGAGGAGAAGACCATGTGTTAAGTAGCCAGAGACAGGGAAAATCCCCTTGATTTTCCATTAAGTAAATTTTTCTAGAACAAAATTCTTGCTCGTTCAAAATATGCACTTCCTCAAGATTCATGTCAGCAAAACAAATGTCGTGGATTGCATTTCAAGGAAAGCAAAGGGGGGTTGTGGCAGCAGTAGATGGGGCTTTCACTTTATTATAACCCCAATTAAAGAAAACAAAACTAAAACATGAACTGAACTAAACTGATTTATAAGATTGGGAAAGAAAGAGAAAATATAAAAATACACAATCAACAGTTCTTAAAGAAATGAGAAAATTTAATGATTTTTACAAAAAATTAGAACTTTAGAAGAGATAAGCATCATTTTTATTAATAGAAATTTTGTGAGTTTTAGTCAAGCCAACAACAACAAACACAAAAACTAACACACGACATAGATTCTGTATTTCTTAATTTCTACTACATATTGTGATCTTTTGTATATGTTGCATACATATAATGCAGAAAAAATATTAACATGGACTGGTGTTTTCAGCTGGTTTGGGAGATCATGAAAACCTTTGAAAAATCATAGTTGCCAATAGAAATCTGACAGACTGATCTCAAAGAATGGAAAAAACCATGTTTTCCTGTTGGTTTTGTTTTTAGCAAGGGAAAGAACTCAGATAAATTGGATTATTGATGCATCATGGCAACCACATACATACATTAAATAACTGCATGTATCTAAATAGCTCATCTTCTTATCATCAACAAAACTTCAGGCACTCTATATTTGAAAGGGATACAGTCCCAGCTATTAGACAAGACACTACTGCAAAGTTATTATCACATAAGAATGATGTCATCTTTCAGGTACATAAGCGTAACTACAAAATCTCAGAAGGGTTTAGTGGTAATTTTGCTCACCTAAATAAATTAAACCTACACTACTTTGTTCCTGTAGGAAAAAAAATTAAGGATTACACTTTTGAAAAAGTGCACTAATCAATGCTGGCTTTATATGCCCGTATTCATATGCACATTTGCCTACCCAGAACAATCATCATCAAAATCTTCTTGGTATGTGTAAATGATTAATAATATCATGATAAAATACATTATTAATTAGGCAGATTAATTCATTCTTTCGCATTCATTTTATTCCTACTGTACAAGTTTCAAGACAATGTCTGGAAGCAGAAAAAATATTTTACGACTTCAGTGACCAAACATCCGACAGAAATAACCAGCTTCAGCACTTCAAGGAATGAACAATTCACAAACAAATTAGACACCAAACTGCATTTGCTTGTCAAATCATTACAGATAATAAATGGATTCAGAGTTAAAAGGAAGAAAACAAGGTTGTGTGGGGAGAATTTTAAGAAACTAAAAGAGCACAGCGTGTGCTTTTTCTCTCAGGCCATTAGGAAGAGCACTTATTTTTGTCTCTTTGTGGGGAATAGCAGTCCAGATATTGTCTCTTTTTAAGATACTCTGTTTCTCAAATCACATGAGAGGTTAGACAATGTCTCAGAGTTATTTTTTCTGGTCTTCAAAGGCAATCAGGCAGAACTATTAGGTAATACATTTGCATTATTTGCCTAGAGAGAGGCCAATAGCTGCTGCCCACAATGTGTACAGTATCAGCAGATAGAACAGTGCATTGACTAACCACAGGTCTGGTCATTACACTAGCTGACTTGCAACTGGTTGTGCAACTGTACAAAACTAATTTTAAGTGTATGACCTGTATTTACTAAGACTGCAAAAATGATAGGAAGATAAAGTTGTATTTGCTATGCAGATATGCCCACAGTCTCTCTCCCTCCCCCTCTCATTCTCACTCACTCATACGTGCACAATGCGTGCGATAAATAACCTAATTTCTGTCAAAACAGATTGTGTACATAGCCTGAATCATATGAGTCACACTGCACAAGATGTATCAGTAGAGCAGAATGGAAAAGCTCAATCATTCATTCTCTATGCCTGCCAATTCTTCACAGTTTTCAAGAGACGCATTCATGTCTCTTCTGCCCCTTCCCCTGTTGTTCCTGACTGCCGTTGCCGTCAGAGTTCTTAATGAACAGTGTGAAATTTCCAGGAAGTACTTACTCTACCTATGCTCCATGAAAATAACTTTTTTTTTCTCACTGAACAAAAATTTCATGTTACTGGCTGCATTGTCAAAATAATAATACAAAAGGGAACCTAGAAATCATCAAATAGCTCTTACTGTGTAGGTGTGGAGGATGGTGGAAGGGAAAGTAGGATGAGAGAAGTCACAACAGACACTCCCAAAGTGGTAAATTTTCTGAATCAAAATTAATTTTAACTGCTTTGCATTGATGCTTTGCAACCATATTCCTTCCTCAGTATGAAAATTGTCTTCAACAGAGAACAACTTAATAATTTCACCTACCAGTTGAAAAGGAAGAGGCCCCTCATGAACTTTGGAGGTAACTCTGTTCATTGACATTTTCAGCCACATCAGTCAATTGTACCTTATTGGGATAAAGGAGTTAACTACATTGCCTTGAGACTGTGATATGATTCTAGCTCAACTTCTCCCAAAGCTTGTGAATATTTTGAGCTGAATTCTGCAGTCTTTATGTATACTGAGGAGTACCTCAGGCTGCGACTGGCTAATCAATTGATTTTTCCAAGAATATTTGCGGAATAACTTACTATATAAGCTGAGGTTTTTCAGCAGAACTGGATGCAGAAACAGCTTTCATTAACAAAAATAAAAATCTGGGTTGCAGATAGTGATGTGGCCTTCAAGTTTTGCTGCATTCTACCCCAATGGTCCCCAGGCCATGCTGGCTCATTGACAGCAACAGTGAATAAGCTGTGTATGGAGAGCAAAAACCTTCTTTTTCTGCCAGCCTTAGCTTTAGCATATGATTTTCTGTAGCCAAAAGTAACCTTAAAGATTCTAGTATTCAACATACTGCCTATATGCAACAGGTGATATCTACTTCACATGTTTAATCTCTGCCTGATTCATAGAGTTATGAACGGATGAATGATTTAAAGGCATTATATGTGCATATATGTTTAAATTCCATGCTTTACTTTTTTTTTGAGCCTGTGTGACTTGTTACCTCTGCTTGGTATTCTGTGATATTACCACAATCAAGAATGTTGTTTCTTCTAGCGTTTCCATCTTAACCTCTCTATGAAACATTTTTAAAGTATCTACTTCAGCTTAACTTTCCTTTTCTTCATTTTAGTTTTAGTATCCCACAACCTTAAAGGATAGGGTCACCAGGTATATTAGGGAGCTAAAAATAGTAGTACTTCTCTTCATGAGCTGAGATGCTGTCAGTAACAGAGTTAGAGAAAAGCTATTGATAAAGGCTGGAAAACCTTCTAAGCCTTCACTTACCCAAATGAAAATATCCACTCATCCACTCAGAACTGTGCTTGAACATTGGCTAGGCAATGATGAATATGTCAAACAATATATATATCGCAAATAAGGGAACAATATCTTAATATAATTATGGGTCCCATGCCAGCAGTGAGGGACCTCAGAAGAGCATGCCTATTTCTTCCTGTGATAAAGCTTTTGTTGTAAAATTCACTTTGAAACTTATGCATGCTGTACAGCAGCAAAGTAATAGCTACTGTCACCTACCAAGTAGCGCAATGTCTGTGCCGTTCAGTATCTAAAAGGATTTTTATATTTGGATCACCAGGGTATTATGTTTCGATTTGAGTGACAGTGCATCTTCTTTAAGAAGTGCTTTGGTCAATCTCAGTGTCTGAGATTTGTGCATAAGGACCTGAGATACCATGCTGTACAAGCAGAGATCTCTTTTAGATAGCTTACAATTGTATTTTATATAGACTACACAACCAAAATATAGATGGCTAACTCATACAAGATCTGATTAAGTCTGACAAGGATAGTGTTACAAATGTGAACTCCCCCAGGAACTTTGTCAGTTTTGAGCAGTAAGGGCTGTCTGACTTCAGGAAAACTGCATTTTGCACATGTACTATGGAATAAAAATCAGCTCTTACAGAGAGCTTTCTGCCCATGAGAGCTGTGGGACTGCTGGTGACATTTCTGCCAGCCTTCATTCCCAGTCCTGCTCTGAGATTGTGGGCAGCCTCAGGATAGGGCTGGCTAGGCACAGAAATAGTGCAGCAATAGTGACCAGATAGGAGGGATCAACCCTACATAAGGCATCTTTGCCAATGAGAGTCATTGGTATCATCAGGTGATTAAACATTCTTTATTACATGCAGTAGAAAACATGTAACAAGTGGCTTTCAAATATGTGGGTTGCTGAAAATAAGATATTTTACAGGAGCAGGCTTTCAACAGACAAAAGTTTAAAAAAAAGTTAGCATTTTCATTTAATTTCAACAATTTTGACTGTGGAAATATTTTTCAATGAAGTTCAAACTTATCAAATAAACTATTGTCATTCTGTTTATACAGCCAAAAATTACTTACAAAACACTCATTTAAATACACAACTCATTTTTGTATTTTATTACATTAATATTGACTTCAAGCTATTCTGCTTTGTGGAGAAGTTGCTTTGTACATGCACACACACCCACACTCACACTCAAGCATAATATTTTTTTTTTCTGGGGAATTCTAAGTTTGGTTTTGATTTTTTTTTTTTTTTAAATCTGATCCAGAATTGAACACAAATTAGTAATCTGAGTTTCCTGTAAAACAGACTTTATATGTTCCAGTTATCCCATTCTACGTGCATTTTTTAAATTCCTTATGTTAAAAGACTGCACCAGGAAATGAGAATGTCTGTTTCATATTATGGAAACATGCCTGAAATTTACAGTAATTTGGGAACAAACACATCTGTCACATAAAACCTTTGGTTTTATTTTTATTTTATTATAGTAATACTTTCTGTTTCTGCATGGATGGACTATCATAAGATAAATATTTTAATATTTATCCAGAGGACCTTGATGCCAGTGAATGCAATCTATTGTACTGAGACAAAAAATTTTAGTGTTTTCTAAATGACAGTAAATTAAATAAGTAAACTTGCTTTTCCTATTTTACCTATTATATGAATAATTTCATTTCCAAGACACACATGGTATTTTATTTGAAGATAGAGGAAATGTAAACCAAGGTTGAAATTTATTTGCCAGAGCACTGTTGATCTTAGCTTCAGTTCATATACTACATAACAAGATTTCTTTTATCCAAATACAAATGAGAGGAATGGCAAGCTCCCCTGCTCACACTTTTGTTGTTTATATTGGAAAAAGATAACCAGAAAGATGCAAATATGCCAGCTCCTAATAAAAAGATGTTTCTTTGATTACGGAGAAATTACTGCAGAGGACAATCAACGTCTCACTGTCATTTTGGTAATCTTAAAGAGAAATTAGACACAGATGTAGAAGAGATCTATAATGTTCCTATCTGCCAGAATAAATTAAGCTTCTGCAAGGAATAGATGTTGTGCAAAAACCAGATCCACCACTCCTATCTTTCTGGTGATTGGCCATCCAATCAGCTGGGGTCATCATAATGATTAACTTCACTGGTGTTTTATAATACCCTAAAACTTGAACTCATCATCTGCATCAGAATTCAGTCTTAGGTCTTACTTAATATCGCAAAGACATTTTCTTTTGAAGATCATAAACATCCCTTTGGGTGAGCTTAAATGAAATTGAAAATTAAATAACTCATTGCAGAAATAAGTAGTCTCTTAAAAAGTAAAAAGGGTGCACTAGCCTTTGATTTTGTGAGCTTAATAGTACTCCATCTAATGAGATACTATATTAAAATGTTCACATTGTTAAAATAAAATGAATAATATTTAAAGGATCTGATCAGATTCCATGGAAGATCTTAGGACCACTGACTTTGAGTCAGTTCACAACGGGCAGGGTCCTGTTTTAAGTTTTACAGTCTGTTCTAAAAACAAATCTGAATTCATGAGCCAGGCTACCTGTCAAGGCTGGAAAGCCTTTGTGTTTAAATGTGCTCTCCATCACTCTTAAAGTGATGGCAGTCTATATAAATCAGCTCAACGTGACAATATTCAGAGAATTGATACTGCTGACTACCAGTGTATGCGGGAGACCAGGACAGACTCTCTCTTTATATCCTCTGCTTCCTCAAATGAAGCACCTGCGTTTTTTTGCTTACAAAACTCTGGTGGTGTTCAGAAGAGACAATCCCTTATGGCCCCAATCAACTTGCAACAGCTGCTGCAGGTTCCTGGCAGATCGAGGGGACTTGTTGTAGGCTGATACAAACATACACAGAGAAATAGTTTTCTGTGCCTTGAATTTCTCTTTCCGTTTGGAATTACAGCCTCTTTAAGAATAAGAATTATGAACTTTGATGCTGAATTTTCATCTTGATCATGCAAGTCAAAATATTCTCTAAATCAAAAAAAAATCTGAAAATCCATTAAATAAGATGAAAAAGGCTAAAGACAAGGAGCCAATGAAACCAGAAGAAATAAGAAAATTAAGGCACCACAGGTAAGACAGATGCTTTAGAACCTGAAATCTGTTAAAAAAGAAAAAAAAAACCCAGAACGCATAACAATGGAAGGATCGTGTCGTAATATAGACACTATTAATGTCATCATTTGTATCACCGACGTAAGTTTATTTTGATTGTGGCCATTTGAAATTGATTAAAAGAACTTTATTGTGCTATAAACGATCTAGAGACAAAGCAAATTGGTCTTAGTCTTTTCTCTACACATTTTTGAATGCAGGAACAAGGCCAGTGATGTCACTGCACTATTCTACATTGCTACACTCAATGTCCTCAAGCTGTGCTACCTCTCTACATTATATTGAACATATAGATTGACATAAAGACTTCAAAGTTGTCTGCTGTTGTTATGACATTGAAGTGAGACATCCAGACATCTGTAAAGGGTAAGTGCCT
Source organism: Phaethon lepturus (assembly GCF_000687285.1). NCBI lineage: Eukaryota > Metazoa > Chordata > Aves > Phaethontiformes > Phaethontidae > Phaethon > Phaethon lepturus. Next base: position 84,369 of record NW_010537128.1, on the reverse strand, counting down.
GAGCTTAAAAGCAACTCCCAAGGAAAGGAGACAGGTCTGCCCTTCTCACAGTTTTTCTTTCTCACACAGCTCTGGTTTGAGGCCACACAGCTGCACCAACAGCTGGCTTGGGCCCAAATAACCAAACCTTGCCTGGATGGAGATATATATGGGGATATACATATGGGGCTATATATGATATTGCAGTCAGAGCCATCACAGCTTGTGATCATGCATTCAATAAAACATATTTTCTGGGGGAGAGCAATAAACTCTCCAAAGAGTTCACCAATAAGCTCAACAAGAAGCTCACCCAAGAGCCGGTGTCCCAAGTGAGTGTGGCTCTGCAAGGGACTAGGCATTTGCCACAGCAGAATGAAACTTGTTATCACAGGAGATTACAGAGCAACACAAGTTGCACATACCTTTTGCCATTTCACCTGCCAATTTGGTGATCACCAGCATAGAGACTGCAACACAATCTTCTCATCTCTGACTTCCCAGAAGAGTTGGAAGCATCAAGGGTCTATCTAAGAATGTGTGCAAACGGTCTGCAGTTTGGCCCACAGTGACATCTCATCTCAGTAAGTTCAGCATTCAGAGCTCTTACACTATATAATACGGTATTCATGTGACTCCAAGTTTTTAACTGTCTTAGGAAGCCTTGAAGAGCTCACAGACTGCATGGTCGTTCACTGATTGGTCAACAGTGAGACTACAAGCAAATCGTGGGTGCAGGATTTAAATCTGTTAAGCAAGCAGGTAAATAAAAATGTTACCTTTCAGTATCTCTGAAACAAAGAATCTCACTAAACTTTCTGATAGAATTTATAAAATCTTCTATTTTGCTTAAGTGGAGCATGTTTTCTTCACTTAATTGTCAAGAAGTGAAGCATCCAGCACTTTTCACTTCCTATCTATTTCCATTCTTTTTTTTTCCCTCCTTTCTTATCCTGCATTTCTGAAATACAAATGCTTGTTTACTTTTTCCAGTCATTTTTGATGTTAGTGGTGGTCTAACATGTTTTCATGTCTGGATGCCTGGCAGCTGTTGGAAGGAGAAAAATAGGTCTAATTCCTGCAAAACTTGTTGTACTTGTTTCCAGAGAAGACCCAGGAATGTCTCAGTGATTCCAGCCCAAAAGGGACAGCTTTCAGCATTACTCTACACTCCTGCAGAAGAAACAGCTCTGTTTCAGAGTGCCTAATACTGGGATCAGTTCTGCATGCCTAGTCCAGGGAAAAAAAAGCTTTTGTTTCATGTTAGACTACTGCGGATAGCTGAGATGGAAATAAAAACACAGGTCACATTAGGTATGATTTTCAGCTACCAAAAAAAAAAAAAAAAAGCCTTACCTAATTGTATGATGAGTGAGATACTACTCTGTAAGTTGCTGTACTAATATTTATCTCCATAAAGAGAAATATCCCTTGTTTTTCCTCTGCCAGATTTTCTATCCAATCTAAAATATATATTTTTACCTGAAATATCAAAATGCTTTCACTGCTTGATGCAGTATCTTTCTGTAAAACTGAATAAAACGCCATTCCATAATGTGCAGTGTTTGCTATGAAATTATTTCTATTTGATCCTGTTGGATTATATGATGCTATCTCGATTTCAGGTATTTTGCTTAAACACCTATATACTTGTTATACATTAGACATTAATATCAATTTATTTACAGCTAAAACATGCCTTTAGAGGCATCTTGTTAAGGGTGGTGTCATCTTAGGGAGAATCAGGGGATTTTGGGCTCAGCTTTTTTCATGTATCATTTGTATTCTGTCACTAAAGTGTATGCAATAATGACATCCAAAAAGATACTGTGTCTTCCACAGTGAAATTGTAGAAGTTGCACGCAAATGAAACAAGATGGTAACAATGGATGAAGAGAAAGATGAGGTACTCAATGACTTCTTTGCCTCAGCCTTCACTGGCAGTCTTCACTTCTCTTCCCACACCTCTCGAGGGTAGGGACTGCAAGATGGGGACTGGGGGAACAAAGTCCCTCTCACTGTCAGAGAAGATCAGATTTGAGACCACCTGAGGAACCTGAACATGCACAAGTCTATGGGACCTGGTGAGATGCATCCCACAGTCCTGAGGGAACTGGCTGATGTAGCTGCCAAGCCACTCCCCATGATAGTTGAAAAGTCATGTCAGTCAGGTGAAGTCCCTGGAGACTGGAAATACAGAAACATTGCACCCATTTTTAAAAATGTAACAAGGAGGACCCTGGGAACTACCGACCTGTCAGCCTCACCTCTGTGCCTGGGAAGGTCATGGAACAAATCCTCCTAGAAGTTATGCTAAGGCACATGGAGGACAGGGAGGTGCTTCCAGATGGTCAGCATGGCTTCACCAAGGACAAATCCTGCCTGACCAATCCAATGGCCTTCTAGGATGGAGTGACCACATGAGTGTACAAAGGAAGAGCTACCGATGGACTATATATGGACTAATAGCTACCGGAGAGCTATCTGGACTTCAGCAAGACCTTTGACATGGTACCCCACAACTCCCTTCTCTCTAAGTTGGAAAGATACGGATTTGATGGGTAGACTGTTAGGTAGATGAGGAATTAGTTGGGTGGTTTTATCCAGAGGGTAGTGGTCAATGGCTCAAATTCCAGATGGAGATCGGTGATGAGAGGTGTCCCTCAGGGGTCCGTATTGGAACCAGTACTCTTTAATATCTTCATCAGTGACATAGACAGTGGGATCGAGTGCACTCTCAGCAAGTTTACTGATGACACCAAGCTGAGTGGTGTGGTTGACATGCCTGAGGAATGGAATGCCACCCAGAGGGACCTGGACAAGTTTGAGGAATGGGCCCATGTAAACCTCATTCAACAAGGCCAAGTGCAGGATCCTGCACCTCAGCTGGGACAACCCCTGGTATGAGTACAGGAAGGGAGATGAAGGATCAAGAGGACCTGGACAAGTTTGAGGAATGGGCCCATGTAAACCTCATTCAACAAGGCCAAGTGCAGGATCCTGCACCTCAGCTGGGACAACCCCTGGTATGAGTACAGGAAGGGAGATGAAGGATCAAGAGCAGGCTGAGAGAGTTGGGGTTATTCAGCCTAGAGAAGAGGAGACTCCAGGGAGACCTTGTGCAGCCTCCAGTACTTAAAGGGGGCTTCAGAGAAAGATGGGGACAAGCTTTTTAGCAGGCCCTGTTGTGATAGGACAAGGGTAATGGTTTTAAAGTAAAAGAGAGCAGATTTCCACTAGATATAAGCAAGAATTCTTTCACACTGAGGGTGGTGAAATAGGTTGCCCAGAGAGGTGGTAGATGCCCCATCCGTGGAACCATTCCAGGTCAGGTTGGACAGGGCTCTGAGCAACCTGTTCTAGTTGAAGATGTCCCTGCTCATTGCAGGGGGTTTGGATTAGATGACCTTTAAAGTCCTTTCCAACCCAAAGATTCTATAATTCTGTGATCTGTGACTCTAAGATGAACTTGCACTGAATGCACTAAATCACAACCACTTTATTTTTATGGCATTAAATGTGTTTAACTTTGCTGTCACAACATGTTTGTCCCCTCTTTCTTTTCATAAAGGATTGCATGAGTTATGCAAAATCGGTGTTTCTGCAAGCTATTGTAAAGGAAAATTTTTCTCTCAGAACAAAAGTGTTTGCTCTTAGATTTTCAAATATTTACTTCATTACAGTCTTAGATGATTTCATGTGCTACATAGGGTCAAGTCTGAATGCAGCTGTCTGCTGACACATCTAACAATTTGCATAGGTCAGTAACATAAGGGAAAATATTGAGATGTGGTGTTTTACCCTTCAAATTTACTTTCATCTATTGTTGCTACAGCTTGTTCAGCAAATAGAAGACAATGTTGGAAGACTACCAAAGTGCTTGGGAATAAAACACCAGACCTGCTACCAAAAATCGTAGAGTCTGTCATTAAGAAAAGTTAATAGATTAAGTGGGTAGAGAGTAGAAAATATTCTACTTTATATTTCAGAACGATTCCCTGAGTCATCTAGAGACTCTGTGACAAGTAAGCCACAGACATATTTGGAAGTTGATAAGTTGGTTAAAATAATATTTCGAAGTGGAATAATAAAACAAAATGTAAATGGTGATATGAGAAATGCTAACCAGCCTGAATTCTGCAAAGCTAAATTCTCTCTCTATTGAATTTTAATTTTTCTAAAGCATACAAATGAATATGTGATCCTGGTGACAATTTATTTAGACCTTCAAAAATCCATTAACAAGGTGTCTAAAAAAGGTTGTAAACAAATTACTTTATTATTGCTTGAGAGTAGTATGCAGTCACGTAACTGCATAAGGGGAAACAAAGGAAGGAAAATACCCAATCAATTTTCATCAGTACAAAAGGTTAAAAGCATGGTGTCTCAGGTTTTCATATATGCCATGTTTTGCTTAGTAATATATTAATGCATTAGAAGAGTGTTAAACAACAAGAAAGAAATTGTACAGAAAGAAAAATAGTAATTCAAGTGCAAAAAAATAAATTAAAGTTCAGCTGAACTGAAAACTTACTGAATAGAGAGTGAAGTTCAGTGATTAAGAATTGAAAGAAATAAAACTTTGTGAAGAAAATTTCAGCTACTTGTATACCATAAGGAATTTTACATTTAATATGTGAGTCCAGGAAAATAATCTGAGTCTTGCTGTTCAGTAAGATCTGATCAGTTACAGCCAGAAAAGATAACAAATGCTCGGAAATGAAGTAGAAACAGTCTCCTGCATAGCCAATGCTACATGCTCACCTGGAATACTCTATCCAGAAACAGATAATCCCACCTCAAAAGGGAGGCACAAAATTAGAGAAAAGCAGACAGTGTTTCCATCACTTGGACCTCTGAAAAAAGACTGAAAGATTGAGTTATGAAATGTCAGAAATTAGGTGGTATCAGGGAATGATCTATAAAATGATGAGTGTTGTAGATTAGATGAACAATTTTCTGATCTCCTTATGTGCCAGAACCAGGGGGCAAAAAAATAATAAAACTGAAAAGTCTCACTTTTGAAATAAAAGAGGGAAATATTTTTCCATATAATGCTTAGAAACTAAGATTCAGAAAATACTCTTTCTAAGGTAACGTCAAATGTTCCTTTGTATAGTTAACAGAGAAAAAAAGATTTGTTAAGACCTTCAATGAGCAAAACCGTGCCCACCTTCGGTACTTTGTATAGACGTACTGGCTCTCTCTTTGAAGAACCTGTAGGCATTTCTCACTTTTGCATATATAAAGGCATTTATACTTTAGGAGAGCTACTGCACTAGACACAGGTGCACCAATGTGTCTTGGATACCTTATAGTACTAACAGAAAGAGTAGCAGTATAAATATAAGCAAAGTCTTTAAGAAAATCTCTCACTTTCCAATTTAATGTTTACGAAATATCTGTGCTGTTGCTTATTCTGAACTTTCTGACATCTTCTTATGCAAGGTCTCTTGCTGACTACTGTGGAAACAAGATTGTGGGTGGGATGGCTTATTGATAAAGTCCTGCAAGGAACACTTGGCCTGTGGACAGTTGCCTTCTAGGGAATTACTCCTAATTTCAATGCGTCACAATAGTGAATAAATGATGTGCCAGTTTCATTCACATGTGCCCAAAGCACATGACAGTTTTGGAAGCCTTCATGAGCTTCTACTCCCTGTTGACCAAACACTGGACACTCATGTTTGTCTCCAAAGCCAATGGGAACCCTACAAAAAAAGCCAATGGAAATGCATGGTCAAATTTTCCCACATTGTTTAATAAAATGATAAAAGGTAAAAAGATATGGGTTTACTATATTAAAATGAGAACTTAAATGTTTAGTAAAAAAAAACCCTGAAGGATAAATTACAAAAGAAAAGAGATTAGCTTTTTTGTAATGCAAGCCCTTAGTTTAGACCTAGGTTTTCTAATGATCCTGTTTCTGCTTGCGACCAGCAACAGAATTACAGACCATGTTTCCTGTGTGACATTCCCCCAGCAATGACTGAAGAAGAAAATGCAGAAAAACATAGAAAATGTAAACAAAATGGTTTAATAGCAACAAATTTTTTTTTTTCCATCAAAGGCATTCACATCTCTTTAGTTAAAATTAGGCCACAGGTTATTTTTGATCTTTAAATTTCGTTTGGAACTTCAGATACTTTGAAACTTTTGAACATATAGCTATTTTAAAGTTTTCACTGTCATTTTGTGATGACTTTTGTTCCTTAATCAAACCCTGTTATGTCTGGAAGCTCTGCTATGACTCTTTGTCAAAATGCTTCTTTCCTAAATGCACTCAACATAATTATTACAGATCTTTCTCTGCTAGCCTGTGACCTAGTTAATTATCCTTTTATGAAGCTGTATTTCTTTTCATATTGACAGGTTTTATTCTTTTTTTTTTAAATGTAGATGCTGTCTTTATGAATATCAAAGACATCTTGGAAAGTCAGCACTGGCAGCATAGTCTGTCAACCTGTGCTGTATACAATGGTATTTTGTGGAATACAAAATGGGAAAAGAGCACAGAATCAAATCCATTTTTTCTGTGATCAGCTGCTCTTCTTCATGCTGGGTATCTCACCCTTCCTAATAACGATCTTTACAATGGCAGGCCTGCGTATCTTCTTAAAAAGTTCTCCTCTTCAGCATAATGAGAAAATAATACATTAAGCTCCTGTGCTCCTTTGCCTTTAAAGTTCTAAATTCCTTCAAAGTTGGTTAATCTCAGAAACCAGCCTCAGACATCTCTGGTTTTGGGTGATTACAGTTCCACTGACTGACATACAGAATCCTTCATCTAGGCTATGAACTAGCTGTGTGACATGATAATTCCTAAAGATCCACACTCATGAATGCTAACAAGCTGCTTGGAAACTCAGCAAATCTCCCTTGTCTACTTTTTTCCTTCTTAATGACTGACTTATACTAAATTAGTTCCCAACATGTTGTGTTAGCTGAATTTGGTTTTTATGTTTTACTTCATATTTTACTTTAATTTCTTTTGCTTTTTCACTGGCACTAAATGAACTCATATTTAATTACTATTTGTTCACAGCCTTGTCTAGGGGCCACAATTCCTGGGAAGAATCAGGGCCCAGTCACGCTACTTAGGAATTAACTGCAATGGGCAAAATCCAACACTGAACAGACTACTGACAAGTCTAGAGCTGAAGTTTTAAAAGTAAAATCGGTTTTCAGTCAGTCTTCAGGAGTGTTAAAACACCACAGATCTCATTAACTGCAATTTAATTGATGATTCCTGCTTTCTTATATAGAAAGCAGCCTTTTCACAGTTAAAATCATGCGGGAAGACTGGTCCCAAAGGCAGAAACCCCAGAGACACTGAATTCCCACAAGTTTGTAAAAGTAGATGACTGAATACAGTAAAGAAATGCAGCTGAGAGGTCATAACACAAAGTTAATCCTTACTGAACATCAAAGATACCATCCAGGAGTTTAACGCAAGACATGAAGCTAAGCTTCAAGGGTTCTTTTCATGAATATACCTGTTTTGTTGCTATCTCTGTTGTCTTGACATCATAATAAAAAACTTCCTGGGTGATGTTAAATAAAAATTCTTTTCACTATATTTGTTTCCAGAACTGTTACTCTTCAAATAGACAAGTGGTTCCATCATATGCAGCCATGTTATGCAATGATTTGGGGTATTACACTGTGTTGCAATCAGAGTTGATTGTGAACAGAGTTTTGTGGCTCAGACTCATTTTGGAGAATCGTGATAATCTATTCTGAGAAGATTTCTCAGTGAACCATTCTCTTGGAGGTTACCAGAACAAGAACTACACTCTTCCCTGCCCCTCCTGTTTTCTGTATTAACGGCATTTATCCATAATTTTCTCATGTCTTTCACAGAGCAATTCTGTCCCATGTTGTATCTCCATGCTCTTTGTACCAGTAATAACAGGAACAACACTTAAGGAAATAGTTTCTGCGTTAATCAATCTTCATGAAAATCCTGATTGTGGGAAGTTTTGGTTTGGAATATCAGAGGATGATATGGGGCCAGAAGATCCTTGTGTTTTTGAGGGAGACGACAAGCTCAGAGCATGAGCAGAGTGGAGGGAAAGAATCATGGTTCAAACCAGCTTGAAGCGATGGGCATGTGTCTCTGTGGGACACTCCAAGTCTGCAAGATGGAGGTGGATTGTAGGACCTGTTCAGAGGGTCAGTCAAAGTTAAAGACTCCATATGTCCTTCCATATGGCTTTCTGTCTGGTATGAATACTGTATACCTTTGCTACTTAGTGCATTATGAAATACGAGATGGAAAGTTCTGAAGCCTGTCCCCAGTACAACAGCTCAGCTGTCTAGGTATATGTTAAGGATCCCAGGATACACTTCAGAAAGAAAACTTGTTAACCCCACTGTTCTGACCACTGTTTTTTATGTCAGTAAAAGTCTCCAGTGCCAGGAGTTTGTATGAGTTATTGCAAACTGAATAATAAGTAGGATTTGCAAATCCTGTAAGGCTTGGTTTGTGAAGGGTCTTTAATGAACTGAATCCAAACCTGTAGTTGTCAAGACCAGTAGTTAATTTTTAATATTTTTCTTTAAAGGTATGTTCTGGTAACAGAATTAGAGGAATACAAGAGAGAAGGAGAAAGAAAGGGCTAAGGAGACTTAAGAAATGTTCTTTCCCTTCAGCTATATTCAGTACCTTACAGGCATAACTTCAAAATATAGAGATATATTTTCCTACCTCCAGTCTACTCAGTCTGATGTCACCTACGTTCTGTTGTCTAAGATACTCCAACCAGAAATAAGGAACAACAAAACAGACTTTGTTCTTTTTGGTTTGATAATTTAAAGCTTTAGTTATTTAAGTCTCTACACAATTTTTTATTCCCTCATTTTGGATATGTCTTGTCAAATATGATTAAATTATTTTTTCTTGAATGTCTCTTGATACTCTTTGTGAAAGGTCACTGTCTCAAACACCTGTCAGCACCAAGTATCCTAGGCTGTGGTTTAGCTGGGGGAAAGGGAAGTGTAGGTGGAATTCAGGCCTTCGGTTTCTAAAAGGAAGTCTTACTCTTAGCTCAAGCAAGGCTGTACTTGTATTGCACAGATGAAGATTATACCTGTTTAAATGTTAATGAAGCATTACTAACCGGGGACTTCAGGTGCCAGGCTTGTGTTTTGCTGTGGTTTCTGTACAATCAATGGAGACACACTGACTACTACTATGACTCACTTGCTGAAAGAGCCTGCCTATCTACCCTAGGGATGTGGAGATTTAGAGAGATTATCCTCCCCTACTCTAAACGCCTATATGAGGGGATATAAGTAATTCACATTCTATTGATAAACTGCTCCTAGTTCTAAATATAGGAAGTAGACCCAAATAACTAAAGGAAGTTTATTAACATTGATTTTACTGGGGAGTCTTGCATCCACAGATCATGGAGTGAATGAATCACAAAATGCAATGAGATGTCTGTATTTGGGAAATGTTGCATTCTCCCTACAAAAAGAAGCTTATGGTAAGGAAAATTAGCCATTGTGAAATTTCTTGGTTTGTTTTGTGTTTGTTTTTTTTTTTTTTTTTTAATATGATTGTTCTGTTGAAGAGCATGCATCTGTACAAGCAAGTAGCCTTTGTGTTCTGTGGATTTAGACCTGGACAAAGAGGAGAGAAGTGGATGCATACTCTTTGCCTGTAAATTTAACCTTATGCTATATAGGTCAAAAATATGTTAGAATTTGGCCAGTACTAATATTACTGGTAAACTTTAATTCCAAAAAGTGCTGTAGTCACAAAATCGGGAACATTTTTTTTGGCAGCCACTTCTGCTTTTGAATTGAACATGACCTGCTAAAAGACAGGCCAAGGACTTTGCGACAAACTGTGCAAAGTAATTTCTTGTCAAAATTTGCTATATAATTTCCCCCATCAGGAAGTCCTCTTTGTGAGACGTAGAAATAATTCTACTGTCCATCTTACTCCTGCACAACAAAATGCTGGAGCTAGACTAAAATGGCAGTTGTTCAAAATTAAAGATTAAATAATTACACTGATTCATGCACAAAAAGAATGCTGGGGATAATGTGTTCAGACTGCATCAGCCAATGACACACATCACAGCATACAGTATCCTGTCACATTCTAGTGTTGTATATAAATGTCAACCATGCTATTTATTTTCAATTTAAAATGCATTAATATTACCTCTATCAAGCTGACAAATCTTATAATGAAGACTGTTGATTAATTTTTTTTTTTTTTCCTGAAAGACAGGCAAAGACAAGCATGAATTTCAATGCAATGACAAACATGTCTCTCATTATTTTACTCTAAATTCATTCATTCATCCTCTTATTCATGGTGAAATAATCTGTAAGGAAAGACATGAGGAAGTAGAGATGGGAACTAACTGAATAACAGAAAATGCTAAGAAATGTTAAAGAAAAGCCAAGAACAATGCTTTTATTTTTATACACTTTGAAGCCTATGATTAATTGCTTTACATTATGATTACTTGCTTTACCTGTATTCATCAAGTTTTTGTTAATTTTATATTGGTTTATGCTTCTTGAAAGTTCTAGAGACATTATTATCTAATCTCTTGGTTTATTGGACCACAGAACAAATCACTGGCTTTATGTATGTATGTAATTATTTATTTATTTGTATTTCCTTTGGCTAACAAAAGACAGTGCTATCACAGTGGCGTGTTTTTAAGCATATGCAAGGTCATGTTTTAACATTACGTATTCCAAACACTCAAAAACCCAGAACTGAGACTGACACAACTGCAACGCTAGAGTAATTCTTACGTACTCTTATAAAACAGTGTATTCAACATTAATTTTCACAAAATGAAGAATCAAACTGAGAATCTGGTTTCAACAAGAATTTTTGTGAGCAAAAAGTATTTTTTTGGCAGTTACTGAATAAAAAGATGCTTTCATTGAAGAAATGGTCACTAAAGGCTGTATGTTATGGTGATACTGAAGCATGTCCAGACAATCATGGAAGAGGATCACTGGATAACCCAGGTGGGAAAGGGCCTCAAGAGATCTCTTAGAGCACCCCTCTGCTCAAAGCAGGACCACCTGCGAGTTGAAAGCAGGTTGCTCAGGGCTTTGTCTTGAACTGCCCCCAAGGATAGAGCCTGTGCACTTCTGATGGTCCTCATGGGGGAAAAAGTATTTTCTGACAATCTTTTGGAACGTCTT
>NW_010537128.1:61430-73169 GCF_000687285.1 Phaethon lepturus | reverse complement strand
AGCTTTTGTCGCAATCTTTTTGGACTGTTTTTTTTTTTTTTTTTTTTTTTTAATTATGTCTGTTATCTTCTCGCTGTGAAGAGCCTGGATCTGTTTTCTTAATGACCTCCATGTAGATACCATTAGATTGCTATTAGACCCTCTAAAGTTCAGAGACATTATCACTCAGTGTTTACTCTTTCTTCCATATCAGTTAGCAGTTGCACTCAGAGAAAGTGTTTGAGACTTGATAAACACTTAGTCTGATCCATCAGTTTTCTTCTTAAGTTTTTCAGAAATTTTAGAAGAATAATAATTTTTCTTCCTTACCTACTGATAAAAAAAGGCCTGAATTCATATAAGGTAATTGCTGGAAAAGACTTCAAGGTGATGGAAAGCAATTTAAACAAATTCACTAGACTCTTCTGTAACCTACAAATAGACTGCTTTTTAAGAAAAGAGGAGATTCTTATCTAGTCAAAGGATTTGATCAATCTGACACCAATATGATTTCAGATTTCAAGTAAAGCATTACATTTTGTGAATTTTGATAGAAACTGTGAGAGATAGCAACTGTCACAAGATGTGTTAGACTTGTTGTTCCTCCTCTGTTTCTGTAGAAAACATGAAGGAGAATTTTCAATTTGGGGAAGTTTCTAAAGAGCCAGCAGCAGCAAAAGACAAGCAAGGATAAAGAGTTTGTTACTAACAATCATGAGTTGTATCATGTTGTTACTTTAAAGCATAATTACATCACAGAATTTAATGATAACCATTTAATGTTAATAATTTGCGGCACAATACAGCTCAGTATGGATACTTCGTACTTCTAAATTCACAGTTCTCAAAGGCACTTATCAGCACTGGGTAAACCTCACCATACACAGGGAGACATGAAAAATGTTTTACAAATATATAAACAGTAGTAGAGAGTAAAAGGTCAACAAATGTAAATATGGGAGCCTAATATTAATCCATTAAAATAATACATTCACACACAAACAAGGGGCCTATTTCTACTTCATTCACAGTCACTGAACTGCTCCACATCCACTCACAAAAGCTTTTTCCATAAATAAGCATATATGAGATAAGACAAGATTTTTAAAACAGAATCTTTCTCTGCTATATTCTAATTAAAAATAAAAGTGCTGAGAACAAAAAACGTAATTAATTAAAATGAGCACAAGGTGACTGAAAGCAAAGTTAGAGAAATTCACTAAATACTTTTGGGGCTTAGATCAATAAGGTATGTTAAATTAATGCTTAATTGTAAATTATCCCTGTGGTAATATATGGGTTTGCTTTAAATAAAGAAGGAGCCATGCCAGGAAATAAATAAGGTATTATTGTTTGGATCTGAGGGCTGCATTGTATTCCGGCCATTATCCAATCATGAGATCGCAACACACGTCTGGGTGTTGATCGATACCTTCTCATTGAACAGGCCTGAACCAAAGGGGCTGATTCTCATGTTTGTAGAGGAGGTTTTACATTCCTACAAGGAATATGCAGTATCATTAACAACAAAAAGAGAGACAAGGAGAAACTCCATCTTTGGATGTGGGGGTAAACATTGCCACCAAGGATGAGGAAAAGGCTGAGGCACTTAATGCTGTCTTTGCCTCAGTCTTTAATAGTCAGATGAGTTATTGTCTGGGTATTCAGCTCCCTGATCTGGAAGACAGGGATGGAGAGCAGAATAAACCCCTCATAATCCAGGAGGAAACAGTTAACGATGTGCTATGCCACCTGCATAACAAGAAGTCTATGGGGCCGGATGGGATCCAACCAAGAGCACTGAGGGAGCTGGCGGAGGAGCTTGCCAAGCCACTTTCCATCATTTATCAACAGACCTGGTTAACAGGGGATGTCTCAGATGCCTGCAGGCTTGCCAATGTGACGCCTGTCTACAAGAAGGACCACAAGGAGGATCTGGGGAACCATAGGCCTGTCAGCCTGACCTCGGTGTCAGGGAAGATTATGAAGAGGCTCACCTTAAGGGTGCTCACAGGGCATGTGCAGGACAACCAAGGGATCAGGCCCAGCCAGCATTGGTTCATAAAAAGCAGGTCCTGCTTTACCAATGTTCTATGATCAGGTGACCCATCTAGTGGATGAGAGAAAGGCTGTGGGTCTTGTCTACTTGGATTTTAGTAAAGTCTTTGACACTGTCTCCCACAGCATTCTCTTAGAGAAGCTGGCAGCTCGTGGCTTAGACAAGTTTACTCTTCACTGGATAAAGAACTGGCTGCACATCAGAGCCCAGAGAGTTGTGGTGAATGGAGTTAAATCCAGCTGGTGGCCAGTCACAAGCAGTGTTCCCCAGGGCTCAGTTTTGGGGATGGTCTTGTTTAACATCTTTATTGATGATCTGGATGAGGGGATTGAGTGCTCCCTCAGTAAGTTTGCAGATGACACCAAGTTGGGCAGGATCAATTCAAGGGCAGGAAGGCTCTGCAGAGGGATCTGGACAGGCTGGGTCGATGGGCTGAGGCCAACTGTATGAGGTTTAACAAGGCCAAGTGCCAGGTCCTGCACTTGGGTCACAACAACCCCATGCAACGCTACAGGCTTGGGGAGGAGTGGCTGGAGAGCTGCCTGGCAGAAAAGGACCTGGAGGTGCTGGCTGACAGCCGGCTGAACTTGAGCCAGCCGTGTGCCCAGGTAGCCAAGGTGGCCAACAGCGTCCTGGCCTGTATCAGAAATAGTGTGGCCAGCAGGAGTAGGGAAGTGACTGTGCCCCTGTACTCGGCACTGGTGAGGCCGCACCTTGAATCCTGTGTTCAGTTTTGTGTGTAGACTTGGCACTTTGGGACATGGTTTAGTGGGCATGGTTGTGTTGGGCTGGTGGTTGGACTTGATGATCTTAGAGGTCTTTTCCAACCTTATTGATTCTATGAGTCTATCATTTTATTATGCAATATATTAAAATCGTTTTTCAGAGTGTGCAAAGGTACATTTGTGTAAAAGTATTCAGGAGACTTATGCAGTTGGTAAATGTTTTGCTTTGTCCCCTGTGCTGTCTCCATTCTGAAGAAGATCAAGTTCATTTTTCCTCCTAAAGTGGCTTGTGTTTTGGCTTATCTCAGCCCTAAAGTATCAGTGAGAAAGCTGAGAGTTAAATCTTCTTTTGTAGTACAGCTTCAAAGTATAGAAGAGGAACTGGGAAAACAAACAGAAGTTAATCTGTGTCATATATGCCATCTATACCAAATCAGTTTTTTCATTGGTTTCTTAATTGGGCCACACTGGATTACTGTCAACTCTCAGTACTGTTAGGATGCTTCAAAACATTTGCTTTTAAAAATACATATATTTTATACTATATAGTATATATTATATATTATTTCTTTTTAAAGTTCTGTTTACATTGGAGCCTTTTTTTTTCTTTCAACCACCTTTTCTGTGCAAGTGCACTTTATACCTGGATGTGACCTCTGGTCTGTCAGTCTTACATATTCTGTTCTTATTACCTGTGCTTTCAAGTAAAACTGAACAACTCACATAGTGGCAGAGTTAACAAAATAAAACCTCTATAAAAATATCAGGAAGTGGAGGGAAGAGCTGTTCAAGGATATCACTATTCACCTAGGCTCACCAGCTATTTATTTTCTAAATGGGCCAAATGCGACAAAAGTTGGGACTGGTCGTATCAGCCCAACCTGCAGCAGCCTGGAGGTGTTCCTGGGTGCCCGACTTCCGGTAAAGGGAAGAAATTAGGGAAAAAAAGGGCTCATATCTCCCTGCCCATCTGAGGATGACAGCCTTGCAGGTTTGCCCAGGCACACCACAGCCATGGGTGTTATCAAAGGGCTGCAAACCCCATTTCTCCGTTACTTGGTGGCACTGCTCTGCTTAATGCCTCCTTTACTCCCCACCAGGGATAAATTGCATGTCCCCCCAGACAAGTCAGAGCACTAACCTCCTTCTTTTGGTAATCTGGCAGTTTTTCCTGAGTCGTATACCCCCTGAACCCTGTTTGGTCTAGCTTCTGATTAAAGTGAAGGGTGATGAAGCAACAACTGAAACAAGTCACCTGACTGTCCCCTTGCAGGCAGCATGTGGCCCACACTCTGGAAGCTGCAGACCTCTGACTTTTCCTCTGCAGGTTTTAGCATGGTCCTGCACCTGGGTCAGGGCAACCCCTGTTATCAGGACAGGCTGGGTGATGAAGGGATTGAGAGCAGCCCTGCCAAGAAGGACTTGGGGATCCTGATGGATGAAAAGCTGGACATGAGCTGGCAATGTGCATTCGCAGCCCCGAAGGCCAACCACCTCCTGGGCTGCATCCAAAGCAGCGTGACCAGCAGGTTGAGGGAGGTGATTCTGCCCCTCTACTCTGCTCTGGTGAGACCCCACCTACAGTGCTGCGTCCTGCTCTGGAGCCCTCAGTACAGGAAAGGCACAGACCTCTTGGAGCAGGTCCCTAGGAGGGCCATCAAAATGATCTGAGGGATGGAACACCTCTCTTGTGAGGACAGGCTAAGAGAGTTGGGGTTGTTCAACCTGGAGAAAGAAGGCTCTGGGGAGACCTTCTTGCAGCCTTCCAGTACTTAAAGGGGGTTTCAAAGAAAGATGGGGACAGGCTTTTTAGCGGGGCCTGTAGTGCTAGGACAAGGGGCGATGGCTTTAAAGTAAGAGAGGGCAGATTTCGACTAGATATAAGGAAGACATTTTTGACAATGAGGGTGGTGAACCACAGGGACAGGTTGCCCAGAGAGGTGGTAGATGCCCCATCTGTGGAAACATTCCAGGTCAGGTTGGATGGGGCTCTGAGCAACCTGACCTAGTTGAAAATGTCTCTGCTCATTGCGGGGGGTTGGACTAGATGCCCAAGGTCCCTTTCAACCCAGAGATTCTATGATTCTATGGTTTTACAGGTCAAGTGGGCCACCCATTTCTGTCAGAAATAGCCCTGTCCATTGTAAAACATGTGTCTCCATTCCGGTCAGCTTCACTGGGGTTTATGCTCTCTGATCTGCATGAGTAGCAGTGCTGCTTTCATCACTTTTTCACAAGAAACCTATTTGTAAACCATGTTTTCCACCGATTAATGAGGAAACTTGCTGAAATTGTAGGATATTGCAGTGTAACCTAGAACAATTCCTAAATTACTCAACATTCATGTGTAAAGTAACTCTACTGTCATGTTGGGAAGGTTTCTTGCAAATGCTTAGCCTCAATCAATTTCCAAAGTGTCAGTCATTTGGGCACAGATAGATTGCCAAAAGAAATCTCATAAAGTCTGAAGAGAAGCTGCTTGCTATTTATGCCATAAAGTGCTTTTGCAGCTCTGAGGAGCTGAAAGCGACCTGTTTGTTTCACTGCGCTGCACAGCAGCACACATGAGAAATCAGCCAAGAGAAACTTAAAAGGGAATATTGAGCTGCTCTCTGTCTTTTTAAGCACTCTAATCTCTTAATAAGAGTTGGCAGGTGCTAACAGCTTTGCACTGACTTCTTTCGTCTTTTTTGGTTATCTCAGTTCTGTGTAGGTAGATTCATTTTCTGGGTTCAATAAGTATTCTGTCAACTGCCTTGAAATGGAACCGCGGGCCCTTTGATAAATAGATTAAAAGGTTATCTAATTTCACTGTTGCTTCTACAAGTATCTTTGTTTTCTTTGATGAAATGCTCTTTTGTAGCTTTCTAGAGTGGTAACCTCCATGGATCACAATAAATGTCTCTGCTCCTCCCACAACAAAAACAAATCAGGGTGGGAAGGAAAGGCTTTGCCTTAATTCTTCAGCAAAGACATTCAAAGCAGCGCTAAACCACAGGACTCTCTTCTGTGCTGATTTCAACAGGTCCCCAGTGAAAATTACAATGCCAAATTAACCCCTCACTCGTGGCATTAACAGAGATTCAACAAATGTAATTTCCTCCTGTTATTAATATATATCACAGCATGAAGCAATACAAAGTCACAGGAAGCTCCGGTGCCTTTATCATATATTCACATAGCCGTGTATGAGACAAGCACCAGGCAAGTGAAAAGATGTGGTAAAATTCAAATCTCAGACTTTAACAGGTTCAAAGTGATTTAAACATTGGATACAAAAGGTAAATGATCCAATTACAGCACACCTAAAGTAAAAAATTTTAGGAAAAATCTAGCTTATGAGATGGGGATTTACTGCGGGTGACACGGAGGCTGCAGTATGTCATGTCTGGCAAAGCGTGAGCTCTGTGATGCGCAGCGAGAAAGGAACAGTGCTGTTGCACCCGCCTCCTTACGCGGCACTAAGCTCTGGAGCGCGTGATCGGGGATACAGCTGTGCCATGGCACGAATTGCACCTGGGAGATGCCACTGGAGCACGGTGCTCAGGCAGCCTCTGGGAGAGAACAGGGACATCGGCTCCCCGAGCAACAGCCCCTAGGAGACAACATGTGCCATCCAGAAATGCATTCTGTGCTGTGTTGCCCTTGTCGGTCTGAGACAGCCACGACTGGTAATGTTGCTGTAGATACCGCTCTGTTTTTTCCTAGCACACCTTCTTCAGATGCACTGAACACTTTGCCAAGTAACAGCCACAGACATTATGCCCATGTAAATATATTGACTTCAGAGGGATGCAAGTTAACCATGTACCTGAGGGTCTTTCTAAATCAGTGCTGAAGCACGCCCTGTGAATGGCAATAGTGTCTCACACAACTTTCCTCACTCGTTGTACAAGATAGTCCTATTCCCTGCAGTTTTGCAGATTCATCTTTTATCTTCATTCATTCACTGTCTGAAAAGACTGTTAAGCAAGTGAGTAAGCCTGATGACAATATAAACAATGCAAATATTACAAAAGATAACCTCTGTTCTGCTAAGTAAAAGATCAAGACCAAACAACACCAACTGGCTGACATCCCTGTTGCTCAGAGCTAATGTAACGCGTGTGATAGATTTAAGTATTCGCAGCAGTTGAAAGGCAGAGATGAGGAGACAACTAACCATTAAACAGTGTGGATAATTAGGATCCAGAGCTTTCTCTCTTGCGCTCTTTCTTTGGCTTTCTTTTATAAGTATCAGATATTCTGCACATTTCTTCTGATCTTAAGAAACATTTGTAATCCTTGTGATTTTCCAGTGTCACATTTTAAGGTCTGGGCATAACTTGGTAGCGTGCACATAGTCAGTATGTGAGACACTTCATACAACTCACTGAAATGAAATTGCACTCTGGATTCAGATCCAGAGTAACACACAGTAGTTCTTGGCTTCTGCAGCACTCAGTTAAAAAATGAGACACTCGGGGAAACAACAAAAATTAAGGATATCTTCATATAATGTTGCAGAAGCTCAGGAAGACAAAACAACAGAGCACTTGGAAGCAGTGAAATCAAGCACTCTAAAAGTATAGATGTATTCAGAAAAGTACTTTTATAACTGCCATTAAAAAAAATCCTACTGTAGGAAAAGAAAAAAAAAGTTACAAATTCAGGGACATATATGGGACAGTTACTTCTTGAGGTCATGAATGTAATCAAAGACTATCACCATGTCAGCAAAGAGTTTGCACAAGTACTTTTTACCACATCATTGTTTTGTACAATGTGAAGGAAAAGATATTTAAGATCATGGACTAAAAAATAAAAAAAATACCGAAGTTCTACAAGGACAATGGCAATGACAATGGGATACACAGTTCTTGTAGTGAATCTTACACTAATATGTTTTTCTGACAATAAGATAGCAATTTCTTGCTATTCTGTAACTTCTGCTATTTTTTTTTATTTTTATAAAAGCATTTATTCTTCATATTAATTTTAATTAAATTGTATACAGTGACCAGAGTCTACAATAGACTTGTGGAGACTTAAGAAGGAGGTGAGCTAGGAGATCTTCCTTCCTCTGTACTTGCATATTTTGTGACATCTTACATCACACAGGCTTGAGGCACACTGAAAAAAACACAAAAAAGCAGCTCTAAAAATGTTTAGTAATGGAATTTACTGATATTTTTCCTTCTGAAATAATCTACAATTTTGAGAAAGAAAAAAATACAGGAAAAATGGAAATAGTTTGGGAACTAATAATGTCTATTCTTTAAGTAAGCGTTTGAGTGTATCTCTCTATTACAGTTTTGTGGAAATTATGTGTGTGGGAAAGATGGGAAAAGACAACCAATCTCTCACTATGACTGATATGTTATCCAAATCAATTTTACATGGAAAATATTATGATTTCTAGAGTTTTGTGAAAGCTAGCAATTTTTGTAATCCTAGCAGAGCAATGTTCTTTTTTCCAAATATATGCTTTAGGGAAATTCTGTTGAATGCTCCTTGGAGAGGAGTAGAACTATGTGGAAATTGCTTTCTAATTATTTCAACTGTTTCTGTGCACCCTGGGACACCCACTGACTTTCATTAATGTAAAACATGAGAAAGTATGGGTTTGCTCATCAGTTGAAGTAGTAGAACTATAAATCAGCTAAGGCTTTGATATTATAATTTATCCAGGTATCTTAAGAATTAAAGCCTTGTTGATGCCCTGTGACTTTGAACATAAGTGAAACTAGAATTCAGTCCAGGAAAGACATTACAGAATTGGAATACTTATGTTTCCAAAAGATGCTACAACAATGGTGTGGTCTAGCACAAGATGACTCAGATCCACATTCTTGTTGAATAATGAAGCATCCAAGTCACAGACTATTTAGCTTATGTTGGGGCTTCTAAGCAGCAACAAGAAAATGACCTGTTCACATATTTCCTCACTTAAGGTTTTTCTTTGATTGTTGTTTGTTTTTTTTTTCCCCCAGTGCTTTAACACTGACATAATCAGCAGGTTACTTTATGTAACCCTGAACCAGAAGATTTGTATACCGGCTTTAAAATATTTAAAATATGTATTTTCATAAGAATTTAATTTGATGGAGTAACTTTCATCATGTCATCACACCTTGATATTATTTTTATGTCTTTTCTTAATTTATTATTGTCTGTTTAATGGTTGAGATATCTTTGCTCATCTTGGTGTGTGAGACCTAGTTAACTGAAATTAATAGCAAAATGGAACAATAAGCTTCACAGTACAGGGTGTATTAAATTAATTTCCTGAAACTATAAATAGGCTATGATGTCACTTTGTCAATAGGCAAATGTTCAGAATCAGGTGAGAATTAGTTTATTTCATTTCATATGCAATGTGTAATAGAAGAAAAAGAGAAAGAAGCAATGAAAGAATATTGTGCTTAGATGGATTATGGAATCCAAGAGACATGAAAGTACCCAATAAAAAGACCAAAGAAACCCAAGAATTTCACATTTGAGTCTACAAACTGACTTGTACAGAAGTACCACTGAAGGAAAAAGCATCTCGAGAATTTCCAACTCATAATTATCTTGATACATTATGCCAATGAAATGTTATGCTAAATAAGTCCTCCAATCAAAGCAAAATCAAAGCAGAAGATCTGACATGCTTTGAAATTTGAAAAAAACAGCAACAGAAGCTCTGATCAGTATATAACAACATATAACTGAAGAAAAACAAAGTAAATAATTTACTGTTTTTTAAAAAAAGGGAGACACTGATATGATGTCATAACAAAACTAAGAAGACAGAAATTAAATTTAACCAGGAAATCTCAGCAAATTGTTATTGATCAGAATTCTAGGACTAGGCAAACAAATTATTTTCTTAGTTAACAGGGAAAAAAGTAGCTTGGGTAAACACCAGCAAGAGTTTAATGACTAATGCTGCCAGACTATACCGTAAACTAAAATTCCTCTGTCAGTGTAAGCACCAATGTATAAGCAGGTCATTCTAGGCTTCCTGTTACAGCCAATGAAAAGAAATATGTGTTTGTGAAATATCATTCATCTTCTATTATGTAAGAAGTATAAAGGAGGTATGATGTAGATGTCCTTGGCCCACAATCTTTTCTGGGTAAGTTCCTTTAATTCACAGTTATTGCATCAGCCAATCTGCACATCCAACTAGATGAGTACAAACTTGAAATTTAGATGTATAATGGTGGACCTTCAGGTTGGTCAAACTCACCACTTTCTTGACGTTTTGCATTTGATGGATAAGATACAACACGACCTACAGCAGCCAGAGATACATGCAATGAAAAGGTGCTCCATTGTATTGAAGGTAAAGAATGTGTGATTCTGACATTATTATTATTATTATATATATTGATTTACAACTGTGCATATAGCTCTTTAGCTGTCTGCAGGGTCTGTTGGCAAAGGGGTTTCCAGTATAGTAATCTGCCTTCTAGTCCATGTGAGAATGACTATTTCAAATATAATTCCTTCAATTGAAGACTATATCTAAAAAAGCAGACTCAGAAACTTTTCTGGATTCAGTATTCCACACACACAGAAATTATGTCCTGACTATATTGCAGTAGGATGTGAACATGCTCAAGGAGGAAACTCCACTTTCTGTTCTAAGACATTCTGGCTTCACCCCCAAGAAAACTGTGCACGCAGGGTGTGTTCCCAGTGTGCTCCTCCTGGTCCCTAAACTCAGTGCAAATGTTGTATTCCTCAGGAGATAAACCTGGAAAGCAATTTCTCTTTGCTCTTCTGAAAATTTTCAGAAGCCTTTAACCTGTAATGAAGGTGGTTGAAGGAAAGCTGAAGGATTTTGCTCACGAGGACATTTCAAGTAAACTATTCTACCAATGAAGACTTTTTTCTCTACAACTCTCTTCTTAGCAGTATTTTAGAACTATGGAGATCTACAGATCATTTATTATTCTAACTTATTAAGCAGCCAGAATGAAAGTCAAAGTATGTCATCCTATCCAAAACTTCCTTCAAAAATCAAGAAGTAGTTGCAAATACTAGTTGTACATTTTTTTCCTGGGATACACTGTCTAAAGAGAAGCTATGTTTCCTGGAAGAGAAATTTTCAGTATAACCACAACTTCTTGTATCTGTTACGAGTTGGACAATTTGGAATATATTATGCCAGAATATCTCTGCTACTAAAATGAATATTAATGTACAGGATAATAAAAAGAGATTTCTGAACATCTCCAATGTTGTTGTGCTTCTGAATTATATGATTTAGAGTAGTCTTCATTAGATTCTACATTTCTCAAAGTCAAACATGTAATTTCATCTTTTCCACAAGCAAAACTTAAGATAAAGTACTGGATTACATAAATTAATGAAAATGACACAATAAAGCACTCTATTGGCCTGTGAGACTACTTGTATGCATGAATTTAAAAACCTCTGTGGTTTTGTTTGTAGATGTCTTACGTGGTTTTGTTTCATGATTATGTTCATCCACCATGTGTTACCATTCAACTGTGGGAAAAAAACAGATGTTCTCTATTAATTCTAAATTCAGTAAAACTGATTCATTTTACGCTTTAGAATTAATTTATATGCTGCCTTGGGGGTAACCTTTATGTAATACATGGTGTCTTGTTCACAGTTTGTCCAAGGTAGAATAATTCTGCTTTGTTTTATAGTTTTATCCTAGAGCTAGCTCAAAACTCTCTAGAACATAGAATATTTTCCTTATCAGCACAATATACATTGTATTATTGTTATAATTCTCTGTAAACAGATAAAGTCATTGCCATAGAGTGAGTACATTAATACAATCATTATCAAACTTCTCATCTTAAACAGTCCCCAAAATATCCCCAAAATTTTGTTCTCATAGTTTATGATTGCATATGCCAACACCTTGATTATCACAGCAAAGTCCAAAATTCAGTGTCCCAGTACAGACATCTGGCTGAGGACCTTTGTATGATCGGCAGAGACAGGTATACTGCTCAGAAAGACAGT
>NW_010537128.1:42654-61399 GCF_000687285.1 Phaethon lepturus | reverse complement strand
CTGCTGGAGATATTCTAAGCACTTCAGTTTGGTAGAACAAAGTTTGAAACTAAAATCCTTTATAAGATTTTCTTCCTTAAGCCCAGGCCCAAATTTAAATATGTTGCAAATATGGGGACATGATAAGATTTAATAAAAGATACTGTAGCATAAAATGACATCTTACATCTGTCAAAACAAAATACTTTGTAAAAGGGATCATTTCAAAAGTTCTATTAGAAAGTCTTATCTGTAGGATATGGTTTCTGCTTCAGAATTCTTCAATCCAGGCCCAGAACAGGACTTTTCACTCTAACTTATGAAAATATGGGAGCTTAAAAAAATCATCTAGTTGACACCTGTAGGAAACAATTCTTTTTAAAGTACAGCCTGCCAACAGAGTGCAGTTTTCCCATATTTATCTCAGCAAAAAAACAGCCAAACATAACTTCTACAGAGAGCAAGTCATTTTTGCTGTTCACAACAGAAGTTCTATGGAGACATAAGTACAACAGACTGTCCCAAACGAAAACTGTTACCAACTTTACTTATTGTTATCTTTAAATACAGCTAATTTTTTTTTAAAAACAGATTTAACTATATGGATATTTTGAAGCACTGGAAATGAACTATTTCTGTGTTCTATAGGAATACAAAGAAGTTTTAACAAAAGGCAATATTTCAAAAGAGTATGTTTTAAACATATAATCAGAAAAGCAAAAAAGAAAAACAAACATCGATGTTTGGATGGCCTAGAAGAAAATCCAGTATAGTGTTAACTTTTACAAAAAATAAAATAATATTTTATAAAATAAAAGGTTAAACTAAACCCAAAAGAGGGATTTGCACAGAAGGATGTTAGCAACTATAGATCCAAGGAAGTTCATTCATTCTGCAATATTAGAAGACAGTCTACTTCCCAGTAGAATTTTGCTGAAGCCAATACAATCTGTCTGTGACCTCGAGTAGTTTAATTCATTGGTTTTATGTGTAAAAAATAAAAAAAATGCAAAAAATTTGCTTTCCACAAGCCACATTTACACATGTAAAGCAGTCAAATGTGTTGAATAGATTGTTCGCTAGTTAAAAAGATTACACCTTGCATACTTTTATCGTTTATGTTTCCAATTTCTTTCCCAAACTGCCTTCAAAAAATACTTTGTTTCCATGCTTTGATTTAATTTCCTGTCATTTGCTTACCTAATATTTCTGTCACTTTGTAATAACAGATGTCAGGTTTTTTTATGAGTAAAATTTTTCAGTCACTGCAAAGCACTTTGCCAGACATTCACATAGACTTGGTGTTTCTGCAAATGAAAATTGTTTTTTATCAGGTTTTCTGTCAGCTCAACATATTTACAGGAAATCATTCCTTTTTTCAGCAGTATCTAGGAAAATAAATGATCTCTTATGTAAATTAAGCATGTTATGCCATTCTGATGTTCAGTGTGATCCCTGGAGCTGTTGTGTCAAGATGCATAAGTTTTTTCAATATATCTTTAGTCATTCTTCATCAGTTTGTGCTTCAATCCTCATTCAAACACAATTAATTCATGACTGTACCATAAAAAAAAGTCTGGTCTACAAATCAGGTTATGAATTTTCCTGGGCTGGAAGAGCTAATAATGACAGGGTACTGAATAAGCCGTTGCCTGCTTAATCCTTCCTGAAACAGATAAAGGGTGTCCAAATAAATCTTTTTTCCCCATATCCATAATTCACTGCTAAACAATGAGAGGTGTTATCACCTAGTGGTGTGGACCAGCAGGGAAGTACCACCATAGTGTAAACCAGGGAGTTGTTATGGAGGGAAATAAATGTTTCCTGTGGTTACTTCAGGTGTATTTCAGCTTTTATAGCCTTGGTCACTTGAACTGTCAGTGTGAATTGTTAAATATAATGCATGACTGTTAGGCCTGATTAAATGTATAGCATGACTGTAGGCCAAAGCTAAAGTTAATAATGAAAAATAAAATCAGAAGTGGGAAAGTGCCAGAGAGAAGCAACAGACAGAGATAAATAAGTATTTAGGTGTTGTAATGTGCCAGGTTTTATTATTTATGTAACTAGAAATTATTCTTATAGTAGGTCTTATACCTTTTAAGACTATTAATATTTAGCCTTCTCTAAGTCCCAGTTACTCCAATAGATGAGAATTTGCTTTTTCTGGATATAAACCCCAACATCCTTTTGGTATAAGGCTAAAGAGGTCACCTCCCTCAATGAAAGAACTGTTAAAAGCAACACCCATTCAGAAAAACAAGAAAATGCAAGACCAATCCTTCCGTGAAACTCTTACCTTCTTACATAATTGAATCATGTTGTGCTGTCACACCCTATTACTGTTTTAAATGTGTACATGTGGTTTCATTTGTGCTTACTTCACAAAAGCCAACTTGGACTTCAAAAACCAAAGTTTACAGCAGGTCATTTAATGGAGCTGAAGCTAAAATTTTAAAGCACAGGAACCAGAAAAGCAGCAGTTCTTAAAGGAATTTGCTTAGTCTTTTTGATATGAATGTAAAATTAACGTACCAATTTCAGTTGGTATTTTAAAACAAATTATTCAGTATAACAAAGATACTGCAGAAAGTCCAAATAATTATCAATAAAAAGAAACTCTTAAAATCAAAGGAAGCTTCCAGAGGAGTCTTGTTATATACAAGGAGCTATGCTATAGGTCCAAAATTTAGTTGACTCTCTTCTCATCATTCCCTGCTCCTCCCCCTAATCTCTGAATCTGCTTCCTGAAAGGTGTTTGTCTGTTTGTCCATCACATTGAATAAAACAACATAATTCACTCTTCAGGGCTATGTCCATCACCAGATTATCCTCCTGGCCAATTTTTAACCTCACTCACCAAAGGCTACCCAGGCTGCTTTGAAAACAGCCATGGAACTGTACTGATACCTGCAAGCAGTACTGAATGGAGTGACTCAAAAATATAGGACATATGGACAATATGTTAGGAAAGGGATTAAGTTTTCATAAAAAATATTTTGCATTAACTGAAAACATTCACAGTTGGATACTTTCAATTAGTAAATAGTATAATCTGGAAAAAAAGGGGGATTATTAAATTCAAAAGCTTTGCATGGATATTTTATTGAAAAAGTGTTTTGGTTTTCCCTTTACAAATGGTATTTTTATTTAAAATATTGAATTAATTTACTATTGGATACAACTGTACAGGAGAAAAGAAATCAAAATTTGACAACAGTATTCTGCTTACGTTTGACTAGGATATTTTCAGTGATTCAGAATGAGTTTTTCTCCAGTTTACAGTTTGTGTAGTTCTAAGTCAGGACAGGTACATAAAAAGTTTAAATGATTCATTACTTAGTTTGTTCTACTCATAAACAGTAAGTTAAAAAAAATGAAGCACTAAAATTAAGCATTATACACATCTCCTGTTACTTGAATTTAAAACTTTCCCAAAGGTTTGCATGTATATTTATCTCACACCTTCATTCTTGAGTGTCACAACCAAACTGTGTCTTTATAGATCAGATTCTTCTGCCACAGCCCTCTTTCATGCTTAGCTCTTCCTACTACAAAAAGTAATTAAAAATATTACAGACCTTTGCTGTTTGTTAATAAGTGCCACACAGCTGATGGGGACCCACAGATGTCTAATGAATCTTTAATAAATGAACCTGAATTTATATTAATTATTTTAGCTTCTATATACTTTTTTAAGAAATCCTTCTTAAATATTATCTTATGGTTCGTCTAAATGGCATATATGGTATCTACGTATTAATATAGAACATCCTCATGCTCCAGTTCTATAAAGAAATTTCCTATAATGATTGTTTTGTTTCATTTAATTGTCAAAACCTTTAATTTCTCTCCATTTGGAATTAGTGTGCTTGTTTAAAAAAGCTACACTTCTAAGATGTTGAAATGGAATTTTTAAAGAAGAAAATAGTTTGATGCTTATGTTTTTTCATCCCTAAATTTTGAAAATTTTTTCACCCAGTGTTTGATGTAGTCAATCAGAACAGCTGCTTTTTGCAGATGTTTAGGCAAAATACAAAATAAAACACTGTTTTGTATATACCACGTCTACTTTGCACTAAATCATTGCTTTGAATTTTAGAACTTTATTCTCAAATGTCTATGATTTCATGCCTCATCTCTAAATAATGTTACAGTTTTGATGACCTATTCATTCTCTACTAACATTACCTTTTTAATATGTAGGAGACAGTATATGTGAGTGGCAATGAGTATGTATGTGTGCATGTGTACATATACGTGTGTGTGATAGAGGGCATACTTTCACGCCAAGATTTTGTCTTTTATTCCTCCCTTACATATAAGCAAACCGTTGCTTTCTACAAAGACGATTAAACACAGCATGAAGAACTAAAAGAAAGTGTAGTGTAATACACACCTCTCTTTCAAAAACTTCTTTCTTTTGCAGCAAATAATTCTACAGTATGCAGTGTTCCATGCATTTAGAAGGAAGTCCAGTTTTTTTTTGTTAGGTTTTTGTGGTTTTGTTTTGTGTTTTTTGCTTCTGTGTCTAGGAATGAAAACTTTGCTTCAATCTATTGGATAATGTTAGATAACTTAGAATATGAAAATATCTCCATAAATACCTTTCAAAGTTTTTCCAGGTGAAATCCCTTACTTTATAAGCTCTAACTGTAATACTTCACTAGCCTGACAGTCTTGAAATATGTGCATAGGAAAAAAAGGGAAAAGTTATTTCATAAGAATATTTATTGTTTCAAAAAGTCATGTAAAATTAGAGGCAAATAACCCAGGACACTAGGGAAAGGTTTTAATAATTTAGTAATATAACTTAATAGGGACTTAAAGGGATCACTGGAGTTAATTAGCAAGAAAGAGTGCTTGTAATATGCAGTCAGACTGAGAGGAATATAAATAAAATGAAGCAATGTTCTATGCCCTAAAGTTATATTATGTATAATCACAGAGGCCGAATACCATACCAGTACAATAGCACAAAGATTAATTATCACTATGTCCTGGTTTCAGCTGGGATAGAGTTAATTTTCTTCACAGAAGCTGGTGTGAGACTGTGTTTTGGATTTGGGAAGAGAAAACGTTGATAACGTGCTGATGTTTTGAGTTGTTGCTGAGCAGTCAAGGACAGTCCAACTTCTCGTGCTGCCCTGCCAGCGAGCAGGCTGGGGGTGCCCAGGGAACTGGGGGGGGACACAGCCGGGACAGCTGACCCAGGCTGGCCACAGGGATATTCCCTACCATATGATGTCATGCTTGGTATATATAAATCTGGGGTGAAGAAGAAGGAAGGGGTAGAGGGACATTTGGAAGTATGGCATCTGTCTTCCCAAGAAACCATTATGCATGCTGAAGCCCTGCTTCCCTGGAGATGACTGAACTCCTGCCTGCCCATGGGGAGTGGTGAATGGATTCCTTGGTTTGCTTTGCTTGCGTGCGTGGCTTTTGCTTTACTTATTAAACTGTTTTCATTTCAAACCATGAGTTTCCTCACTTTTGCTCTTCCAATTCTCTCCCCCATCCCACCATGGAGGAGTGAGCGAGCGGCTGCGTGGGGCTTAGCTGCCGGCTGGGGCTAAACCGCAACACACTAGAAATTATTTCCATATATTCCATCTGTTACAAAATATTTTAATACAATTTATTATAATATATATCTGTATGTTCCCCCAGGGAGGAAGATAGAATAATCACTAGTATATAGATTGCTTGTATAAATGTAGAAGAAAAGGAGAATCAGATACAGTGATTAACACCAAAGTTATCTCAGATATAAATTACAAGGAAGACTCATGCAGGACCTAAGCTTTCACAGCTTGTTCTCAGTCATGAAAAAAAGAAACTTTCTCTGAAAATTATCCTGCATATATGATAACCACTTTCAACAGGACAGTATAATGGCTATGGGGTTTTTTTCTCATTATGCAGCTGTCATACAGATGTCCTGAAGTAAGAAGATAAGCTACGCAGAGGCAACCCCTGCCCACTCCCGCAAAAGCTGCCTCGAGATGGGGAAAAGCTTTAGAGCTGAACGGTGAGAATGGATGGGATGTAATTTCTTGTTAGGACTCATTTTTAGGTTGGTTAGCTCTTTCTTCAAAATATTCTCTGTCTCCCTCTCAATATTTTTGCTTATTCTCTGTATAGCTGCATTTGCATTAACTGACTTGATGCATTAATGCATAGAATAGTATAATGTATAGTAGTATCTGTACAGTTGCAAGGTTATGTCTGATACAGAGCTGCATAAACAGGACTTGAAGCCTTGTGATTTAATGATAAACAATCTCCCACCCAGGTAAGTTTCTCAAATACTGATACAACCATTTTGTGCTGTTTTAACAAAAAGTGTTGACTGATGTTATAGCTAAGCCAATCTACTGCCTAGCTACACCCAGCCCAGTGCTGTGAGTGGGAGGCTGGGCTAGATGATGGATGGTCAATGGTCTCTTCCAGTCATTTTCTTCTATGTTTCTATTATAAAAAAAGACAGTTTCTGCCCTCTGCTCTCCTACTCCCTAATTATTCTCTGGTCTGACCCCTCAGTGAGTCCATTTAAGGGAGTTAAGGTTGTACAAAATTGCCATGACACAAAAAAGAGAAAAAA
The DNA here is from genome assembly GCF_000687285.1 of Phaethon lepturus. NCBI lineage: Eukaryota > Metazoa > Chordata > Aves > Phaethontiformes > Phaethontidae > Phaethon > Phaethon lepturus. Next base: position 54,816 of record NW_010537128.1, on the reverse strand, counting down.
ACCCTTTGTGCCGTTTAACTGCCTGACAATGTTTACCAACCATTCAGGCAAGTTTTTGTTCTGGTACGAAATATACGGGAGATAGGGAAATGTGTGACCAGCATGAAGAGAGGACAGAGGACTGCCTTTATCTGGAGCAGCTAACCTATATGTTGCACAGCTGTAGCATCAAATTACATGCTACAGGGTTTTTTTTTGATACTACAGCAATTCAAGAAAAAGCCCAGCAGGTGAAAATTTCCACTGATACCTTATATCAACTTAATCAAGTTGCAATAGTATATTCAATATTCTGTTAACACCACTGTTAAAAAAAAAAAGAAAATATAAGAAAAATATCTCCTACTGGCTGACAAATTTCATAAAACTCTCATGCCATTGCTTTTCCTCAACTGCCTTATTAAAGTAAAAAAAAAAAAATTTAATAGAGTGTGTTTGTAGGGATGATTTACATATGTTTTAGTGAGAATGAAATATTTCATTAATGATACTTGATGTCTTTGGTGAAAATTAAAAGGAAAATTAACATAAAATCATGTAGGAGAAGAACACAATTTTTTTTTTTCCTTTTCTTTTTTTTTTCCCCCGAATGTTAATCCTTCTGCTTTTAACTGTTTCATAACTATCAATATTCTGGTTTAGTGCTAGAACCACTTCTAATTGAGGGTCTGTTCAATTTGTTCAACATGGGAGAAGAATACAGGAAGATGTTACCTCTCAAATGTGAACTAAGTTTAGCTATAATATGGATTTATTCAAAAGTCTGTAATGCTTAATATGTTTAGTACCTGACATGAGGTTAAGTTTTATAAGGATCCTAGTTATAGTTAGTATAAGAAAATAGATAATTAAAGATTGCAGGTTGGCTAATATTCTGTAATTTGAAAAAAACACATAATTTTAGCAAAAAAAAGTTTTTAAAACCCTCTGCTACTAGATGTCAAGATATTACTCTGATCACCTGGCTCTTGATTTCAATAATTTCAGTGATAATTTACAGCTTACCTGTTGTATGTCAGACTTCATAGTCGATCCATATGTTCACCCAGGTAAGGTTTGGATATGGGAATGACACTTGTACCATATTTCCCTAAAACACCTTGTAAAATATACCAGCAAGAAATCTGAACTCCTTTGGAAAAGGATGTAAGACAGCAAAGCCCTCACCTTTTGCATTAACAATGTGCACAAAGATACTAATAGAGCAGCAAAATAGCAGCGTGTTTAAGTAAGTGTATAATTAAAATTCTGTGAGGAGCAAACCCACTTGAGTGGCACATTTTCTTCAGGTAGGCTCATATTCAGCAGAAAACTGAAGTACTGTGAATAAGGACACAAACACAAAGAAGTCCTGAATTTTGTGGACAGTTTATGTCGATCATCAGTGTGATTTCAGCAAGCACATGAAGGTACTGCAAGTGTGTGTATATGTGTACAAATAAAACTACCAAACACTGTCATTATTTACTCATAGTGATGTCTGTTACTGTTGAATAAAAGATATATATATCTATAACAAAGGATTTTCCACTGATGATAAAATGTAGAACTAAGCAATTTTGTATTTTAAATAGTTCTGATGTTTGAGAAATATGTATGATGTATACTAATATATATCTATAAATAGGAATTATATGTACTTTAACAATGCTTGTTTTACTTTTACAAAATCTAGCTTTGTGTAGGTCTATGCCCACATAAAGCTCCAATACCTGTTTTAATCTGTGAGGTCCTGAGGGTAGATATAAAATTCAACTCCAAACAAAAGGAGTGAAACTTTGGTCTTTAAGAAATAAAAGTATATTCCTCTAGAGCAACAAATTTTCAAGGTTATACGCTGCAGCTCTAAAATAGTGAAGATTAATTGTAGAAAGTATACGATGTTGTCTCATAGTATAGAAATCAGAGTACTTATTTTGTGTATAATTTTTATCCAAATTTAAGGTTCACAACTGAAAACATTAAGGACATGTTGAAACTAATAATTTAGTCCAATATTACTACTTAAGATATAGATAAGTTATGTATAAATTAAATAAATCCTTAAGCTACCTGTAGAGGCGTTAATTCAAAAGTTAGCTACCTTCTTTTTTCCATGATACCAGTATGAATTCAAATGAAGATTTTATTTCATATGTAACTGATTACTTCTTGACCTGTGGATTAAAATATCAACTTTGATGATCTCTAAAAAAAGAAAAGAATATGGATGAGCTGGATGCGTTTATTGAAAACAATTGTTTCGTTATGATTACTTATATCTATTCTATATGTTGTTCAGCAAACTTCATGCATCCAAGGTGAAGTTAAAAAAAGTTTTTTATCATTAAGCTTAATTTTCTTCTAACTGATTTTTTTTTCTTTATACCCCATCAACCTATTTATGCATTTTCTAAGAAAACAAATAAGGAAAGGTTTTCCATTTCCCAAAATAAGAATGCTGAAACAGAGTGTAGGGTGTAGGTCAAGTTAGTATCTCATATGAGATTAGGTAACCACAGAAAAAAAAATTTTATGGGCGTAATAGATAACAGTGATGATCATCATAATAAAAATGTATTATCTTCAAATGTAGTGAGGATATACTGCCCTTGCTGTACAGAGGACATTATTCTGTTAATTGTTAATTATTTTTACAATCTCCTATTAAATGAAAAAGACTATTTCAGTCTTTAGAAGTATCGGGTACTTTCTTTACAAATAAAATAGTTTTCATAACAGAGGGCAACACAACAGTAAGGAAACTGGGAAAACTAATCTGAGGAAGCAAATCCTTTCTGCAAGTTCCTTGGTGTTTGACTCTTCCTTAATGCAATTTGCTAAAGAAGACTTAGTGCATTGGCTCAACACCGTTTCCTAGTTTTTCTCCTTTTCACAGTTATTTTAAAAACCACAAACAGAGCTCTCCCTGTAATTTCCAAGCTCTTGAGGAGTGAGAAATAAAACACAGAAAAGACTTTCTACCCTTTCCTTCCTAAAATCGTACAAGAGTTTGAAACAATCTAAAAATAACAAAGTTATGAAATATCTATATTCTATTCCAATGACTGGGGAGAAAGTATCAAACAACTTTGTGTACTAATATTTTTTTCAAAAGAATATTTTAAAAAATGCATATTGCAAGTCTGCTGCCCCTGAAATTTCAGGGTAAAGTGATATGACACATCAGTTTATTTACTATTTACAGATCTACTAAGTAATTCACAGGTTTACTTAGAACATTCATGTCCCGTTGCCTACTTGTCCAAAACAGATGTGAAAAGACAGGTTTACTACTCAGCTGTCAGAGAGAAAACTGCTGCACAGGGAGGGCAACCACTGCGTACCAGCAGGACCTACCCAGGAAGCTGTAAACACAACCTTCGACTTTTCCCTGAAGGAGGAAAAGCAGGAGTGCCAAATCTAAGCAGTCCTCCAGTTTCTTTACTCCATATCAGCTTTTAGTCTCCTCTCCCTACTCCAGGAAAAGAGGGGTGGTAGAGTTTTTAAATGAGTGCTGTGTATTCTGCCGAGAAGCTTAAATTGACAGATTATTTATAATAGCAATCGTGGTCTGGAGGCTCTGAATGCTTGGAGACTCATTTTGTTAAGCACTGCAGAAAGATACACACAGAGAGCACAAAGTCCTGCCCCAAGGAGCTTGCCCACTAAAAGGCAAAAAACCCAAATAGACAAGTAAGCAAGGTAAAACCGGTAACTAATACATTGTTTTAGTAAATATTAAAGCATTGGTGGTAAATTAACCAACTCATAGCAGTGAGCACAACTCCTATCTTCCGTTCCCCATCTCACCAAATACAAGCTTTCTGTAGGCGTTTTATAAAATTGCATGTTTACCTTCGTTCCATTTCTGTTTATGTCATTAATTCCCAGATGAGCTGCAGACTTCTCTGAAGGAAAACTTTATTCAGTAAATAAATAGGTTATTCAGTTGCTGTGTTAATGGTATATTCCGATCAGCTTCTTTGATCATTAATAGAAACTGTGGAAATCTAAATAAAGCTGGGCTGACATTTCCTGAGAACAAATGAATAGTTCAGATGAAAAGGAGGAAGATTGGAGTGTTTTCTTCCATAAGACATAAAATGCAATGGGAAAACACCTGGTTGTTTCTCAGTCTATTGGTCTCAATTTGTTTATGAAAGTTTCAGTGTGCTGAGGGATCTTCATGCAGCGAATTCTAGATATGAAATATTCTCATATTTCCTAGAATCAAGTGCAAAGTCTGGAAAAGTAAGACCCATTTCCACAATGATTGAGAATAATGGAAATATTTAATAGTTTTTAATTCAATTCTCCATTTTTTTACATCTAGTGAACTATTCTTCTGCTAATCAAATGCATATAATGCTTTTAAATTACCTCAAAATGAAGAATTTTATCCCTATACAAAAGTAAATCACTGTATACGTGCAGAACAAGATGGAAAATCACGATCTTTATATCAGAATATCTTGTGGAGGTCAATTGTATTGAAAGGCACTTATCTCTGAAATATGCTGTCCTCAGAGCCTGATAAGCACTAATCCTATTGCATTTTAGGGTATGACATGAAGCACATCTGCTTATAAATGTGTGTTCATAAAGTCAGTTCCTGTTTAATGTTATATTGGTCAACTGGTATTTTTATAAACCAAAAATACAAGAAATGGAACCAGATACAACAAATTATACAAAATTCTACATATTTATATTTCAACGGTGATGGAGAAGGCTATTATTTTAACATATATGTGGAGAACTGCAGAATACTTTTGAGATACTGGAGTTCATTGCTTTATTCTGTGCAATGCAGAATAATATACCCAAGGAGAATCTCCTCCTTCAGCTTTCTATACATCCCCAACCAAAATTTTTCCATAGATATGAAAACTAAGGTCCTTCATTAAAATTGTGTTGATTCCTGTCAAACTCAGCTTAAGGAGCTCAGTATCAGCTACACAAGACCTAACCTCTATGGGATAAAGAAGAGCTCAAGGGTCTTAAAATGGCTGTAAAAACTCAGTGCAGAGACATGAACATTTTGACCCAAACCAGAGAAGGCAGTTGCCAGATTCCGCAGTAGGTAAACTTCTGTCTGTGCCCAGGTAGCTAAACAATTCTCTCAGATATGAAGGATAGCAGAAGAAACTGAAGTGAGGTGGAGCAGAAAGGGGGAAAAGTTCTTTTTTCAGTCAGAGTGTGTATAAAGATAGCTGCATTTTGCTGTTGTTGTTGCTGTTGTCTTTTTCCTTAGCAATAATTTACTCAAGGTATGGTACAGAAAGACGAATGATTGAAACAGTATTCCTTTTTTTCCTTGCAAATGATAATGAGTGGGGCAGAAACCAGGTCAAGAGTTTTATCTGCTGAGAACTGAGAAGCTTCAGCTGACCTCAGAGGATACTCGGTGTTTTAGAAAACATACCACTTACTTAAGAGTTTAGTATATTACCTAATTTCATGTTTTAATTTGTTTAAAAAAGTTAAGGAAGTGGTCATCAGCTCCTTGAAATTCAGTAATACTGAACAGTCATACATTAAAACTAAAATTTTACAAGTCCACATGTGAATGATTTTTTCTTTTTTAAGTTCCAATCCCTCCAGAGTTAAGAGGAAATGACATTTAAAAATGCTTCATTGTCTTATACTACTTCTTACCTACACTGACAAGTGCAGAAAAAAAATTTGACATTTTACAGATAAGAAACAACCAGAAAAGAATAATAAAAGGTCTTGTGCAGAAATATGATATGAGATCTCCTTCCCATGCTCTGTTTTTCCTTTCTCTGTTTTCTCTGAACCTTCTTTGTTGGGCATCAGCATTGACGTATATGTCTTTAAGACTTCAGTTAATTCACTTAACTCACTCTTCAAACTCCGCTGTAGTGTCATGTGTCATTCATAAGAATATTGTAACTTTTCTGTTCTGTGAATATGCAGGTCACACTTTTCTTTGAATTGGAAAACGTTCTGCTTCCATATGTCATTGCAATCATTAATGTCTATACTGGTACTATAAAATCTTTACTTGTTTTATTTTGCACTTCTCTTTTCGAATTGAGTCAAGTGGAAAATACATTATTTATATTAATGAGAATAAATCTTACAAGAAAAAGTCTCCTCTTCCTCAGAAGAATGAAAGCAAAAGCCTTTCAGTGTTGTTTTGGAGACAACTTTGAACCTCAAGGATTTATTCTCTTGCATATAATCTTAATTACTGAAGTGATGAGATTAGAAACATAATCTTTATGTTCCCATTATATTCAATAGAAAGAGAGTGAAAAACTGTGACAGATGTCAATACAGAACAGTTAGGGTTTTCCTCTTCAGTACCACGTCCTTTTAATTTTGCTATATGCAGCGTGTGTGACTGTTTAAGCTTGAACTTAGTCACCTAAAATTAGGTGTTCTGAATAGCAACGTAAATGTTTCTTTTCAGCTCTTTTCAACATACATATAGCAGTGTTTCTTAACAGATTTTTATTAAAATTAATGTTTTTTCCTAAAGTTTTCAGTGTTAAAATACAAAAGATATGTTATAATATTTCTAGCTAGTACCAGAATTTCATCTTTTACCCAAACCCATTATTCTGTTTCCTACCTCATTCCTTCACATATGTAAAACCTTTTTTATAATATCTTCTTATATTGGGCCATATTCTCACAGTGATGTGAAACACACCATTATTTATTTTCTATACTTGGAATTAAACATACCAGTTATTCTCCCTTTCAAATAATAAAGAAACTAAATATTATTGTTACTATATTTTATTATTTATTCATAACTCATATTATATTGTATAGTATTATATTAGAGGTAATTATATGGGATAACACAGGCAAGCCTCTGATGTGATGCATCCTTATTCAGCTTGTCCCTATGCAGTGTGCATAGAAAATTATTTGCAAACATTCTGAGAAATTAAAGAGGGAATAAAATGTTGCAGCATCTTCACCTTTCTGTGTTCACTTTTCAGGAATATCAACTGCTCCTGTGAGAGCCTGATGAATTTCAAATTCATCCAAGCTAGTTTTGTGACAAAATACAATTATTTTCAGATGGAAATGAAACTGCTTTTTCTTTTTGATTTGTTGTTCTGTTTCTGTAAATGCTCAATGTTATCTTATACCAGAAGCAGTGAGAGATTGTGGTGATGAAGCCACACTGACAGAACTTTTATTGTGAGAGTCCTTATGTTTTTATGGAACTTAAATGCATCTTTGGCAGTGTCTAGACTGTCTTCACTGCTAGGATTTTTATTCTCCTTAGGTTTATGATAATGCTAAGCAGTAGAAGCAGCCTGTCATAGAACAAAGGTTAATTAACACACCAGATGGAGAGAGAGACCTGTTGAAATGTTCTACAGATTCTTGGCCAAAGCCCAGGCACAGAGGTTGTTATAAGGTCCAGTCCGAGTGCCAGCTGACACTGGACTCACAACACCCACAGTATGGGTGAATATACAGACAGTAACTGCGCTGGGATAAGTGACACTTTATACCAGGACATGTTATTGTGTGGGAGGTGGAGCAGGCAGGTGGACTAGAGGATGTCTTGCTGTCCCTTCCAAGGTTCTTTCATCTGATTCGCATGATGAAATGAAGATGCCCTCTGCTGTCATTTTTTTTTATATGCATAAATGCAACTAATATTAAGCTCATTCCTTCCAAAACTATTAAAATAGTGACTGGCTGAGGCTTCTAGACTAACCTAGTCATCTAGGCTCCCTCTGAAGCCCAAAGAGACAGAAAAACTCATTCCAAGAATATTTCATCCCTCTTGTCGCAGAGACCTGTTAGTTATATGGGATGTGATCCTAGCTGATCTTCTTCCAGGCCCTCTCACTGAGCTATAGAAGAACCACAGGTATAAACATTTGTCTGGAAGAAAGGTTCATGAATTACCAATAAATTTAGATGTTATATTTATTTTTTAACTGGTATCGAAAGTATTGATACAGTCTTCTAACATGAAGAAGATTAATAGGGACTAGGTGCACTTTTTTGGACAGACTAGTGCTTCCAGCGTTAAAAAGATTAGAAGAAATTAAATGGTGTTGTTTAGCTGCTGCAAACACCTATGTAGCACAAATCAATAAGGGCATCCTTAAGCAAAATATCTGAGAAAGAAAACACTTAGACTCTTAATAAAATGTGCAAAATTATTTAAAATTACTAATGATTCAATCTGATTTTGAATGGAATTGTGCTTTGTCTCTGACTACTCCAGCGGATTGTTCCTTAAGTTTTCTGTGTTAATTAGAAAACAAACCCACACCTAGAGATCCATTTTGTTGCCCCAGTGGAAACAAAGGAACTGAGAAAATAATAGAAAAAGAGAAAAGGAGACAATATTTTAAAAGAAAACTTCAAAATTCAGAAAATCTGTCATTTGACATGCTTGTTCCAGATAACTTAAAATAATATTATGTATAACAAGTGAAAGTATTGAAACAATCGCCAATGTTTTCAACAGCAATGTAATGCACAACTTCCTCACCCCCTCTTTTTTTTTTTTGCAAGCTGTCCATGGTATTTTTCCTTAAATCTCTTCACCTAAAAGTAAATTGAAATAAACCTTTTAAAACATAAAAATGCCTTCAGTGCATTGAATCTTGCACTGACTGTGAGTAGAAAAGTCAGGTGACTATAGCTGTAAGTCTGATCTGTGCCTTTTCCTTTTTTCCTTCCTTCCTTCTTTGAACCTTTTCCTGAGGGATATTTGAAGGACTGTCTATTAAACCTCTGCTTTACATTTATGATTACTGCGATAACAGGACAATTAGTAATATATGTATTTCAAGAACTTAGTGAATTAAAGCCATATGGGGTGTCCAAAACAAATACCAAACAGTTAAAAAATGCCTTGGGTTGATATGTTATGCAATTATTTTAAAATCTATTGCAGGTAAAAATATAACAAACTCACTTAATTGCATCTTTAGTCTGCGCGTTATTTTGAAGGAGGATCCTACACACCCCTGCCTGATTTTTACTCGTTACACAATAAAAGTGACAATTAACAGTTCCTTATGGGGCCCCTTGTTTTTTGAATTCTGTTATGTAATTATGGAGATACGTCACCTCTAATGGCAACAAAGCTTTGCAGAACTTGATCATCTTATTTATTTCCCCCTGTGAGATTTCCATCAGATTAGATGTACTGAAATGATTTCACCAGAAATATCAATAAATGCAGCTGAAATGAAATTAAATTTTGTTAACTACTGGTTATCCCCCACCTTGTGTGACAGAAGTTTGAGCATTGTGATAAACTTCTGACCTGACTCTTTTCTATTTATTTATATATATAATTGTTTAAAGTTGAGAAAGACACCTTAAATATCCTTTTGACATCTTAAATATCCTTTCTTACTTTCTATGGCACTTACTGGTGACAGGGGAAGGCGTGGGAGAAATACAGTTTTATTAGGTACAGAACTTTTTGGTCCATGTCCCTTTGAATTGTTATAACCCTTTTATACTTCTCCCCATTAGACTTTTGTTTTCACAATGTTACTAGGTTAAAAATAAAAAGAATAGTTTATTTTAGAAAGGTATTAATCATTCCAAATCATTCCCAACACAAGGCAAAATACAGTTTATTTTATAACAGCTTGGTTTGTCCTTAGAAACCATATTCAAATTTCAAGTTACTTATGGTCATTGATTATCCCTTGCAAAGACTGTTATAAAGGCATTTGCATTTATACATAGCTTTGGAAGTAATGACACAAATTACTGAAAGTAATGTTTGCCATAAAAAAAAAATTGAGCTTATTTCACATTTGAGAGAAATAATCATGTTTGAAGTTGATTTTTCTTTTTAAATTCTACTTAAGCATCACAATCTGAAAAATTAAAAACAGTTTTTATTGCTTAATGGTACAATCCCTTTGTTCATGTTATTTATACTTGCACCTTTGATAGTATGAAAGTGAAGAGACTGCTGAAAGTTTAATATTTCAGTTGTAATATTTTCCATTGTATTTTAAAATAGTTTTGGAGTGGACTCCAAATAAAAACATTTCCCATCTGAGTAAATTCAGAATTTTTTGTTCATCTCTTAATTTCATAGCTCAGCCATATTTTATGTCATTTCATTATCTCTGTCTTTCGTTTCAGTTATTTCACACAATGGGCAGGCTCTGGATTTATGCATATAGCATAGTATGAAAAATTCATATTTTTCAAGTGTTAAATGACACTGAAATTCTTATCGTCTCCCACTGCTATCATCAGATGCCTTTCCTGTGTAATCCAGAATGAAAACAACAGAAACCCACAGAACTGTGACCATCAACCCTCTCCCAGACTTACCATTCCTGTTCCCGGAATTTCCTGAACTTAAAATAGTAGGAAAATTTATTTCTAGTATTGTTGTTTATTCTTGCCCTTTACTGACTTTTTCCAGGGCATGTGCTAATGGCCATTTCTGAATACTAAACTAAATGGATATTTAATCCTACCTGGCCATTCTTTAATTCCCTAAACACTACAAAGACATGCCTATTGCCTTTCACTGTCAACAGTAAATGATATATTTAGGTCAAAAAAGAGAAACAGGATGGCACTATACAAGACGGAGTGGGTCACTAATGAATTAATCAGATTTGTCATTCCCAAAGCACATCTTGTTGGCCACCAGAGGCTGAAGAAAACTTTGAAGAGGCTTCTCTATGTGTGGTATCCTGCATCACACTGGATGGAGATGAATTTTTTAAGTGGCTCCCAGCTTGCTGTCTTGCGTGTTAAATAGTCCTCTGAAGACAAAAGCTTGACAATTACTCCACATAGCTAGAGGGTAACTTAACTGATCAGTTTGCTTACTTTTTGCTTACATACTTCCTTTTCTCTGTCATCGGTTAGACTTGGGTCTTGTTTTTGTGAACCACTCAGCTCAGGCATGAAATGGAGGAGGTCGATTGGTATAAATGAGACAGTCTGGGCTCATTTCAACTGTGAATTAAAATATAATAGGACTGAGGCGACGAGAGTTCATTTTTTATTATTTCATAACATTATGTAACTTACTAAAATTAACATTTTTTTTTTCCACCTCCCATTTTACAGGCAGAAAATCCTTAATCAGCTTCATCTATACTACCTGTCTGACAGCTTTGCCTGGGAAAGTGTATGAATTTCCAATTAAGTCAGACTAGATTAATTTGCTTCTGCCATCATAAAAACGTTAAAATGAAATCAAATCAAGTATTAGACATATTGCAGCCTAGTGGCACAATATAAGAGCAAGCTGGTATGTAGCAGAGTATTTGTTATCTAATAGGCAGCTAAAGAAGATTATAGCTAATAATACAGGTTACTAGGCAGGAACTCTTCTTTCCATTCCACCCTGCTTCTTTGGTCTGGAACAGCAGAATATACCTTTGAAGTTGCTCTATAAAACACCTTCTGAAAATCATATAACTAAATGAGCTGCCTGCTTTATGCTAGGGCACAGGACTTTTATTTTTACAGCTCTCAGGGTCTTGAGGAGCTATTGTCATCATCTAAACCTGGATTTCTACTGTTCAATGCCCATCAGAATTCCGCTGACAATGCCTTCAAAAGGTCGGGTACCTACCATCAAAATGGGTACCCCAGTTAACATCAGTGGCATTGAAGCACTTTAGGGACAACAGAAGCCTTTTCCCTGCTTCTGTAGTTTTGAAGCACAGGAAATGAGAAACAATCTGGGGTTTAGAAATGGAATTAGAAGGCGTTATTAACATCCATGAAGTATCTGGAGACATAATCTTTACTTGATATCTTTGCTTGAGGGGTTGACATATAGCAACCACCTTACTTTGAACTACTGACTAGGCTACTTTTATATTGTTTCTACTCTGTTTTAGTCAAAGTTAGTCAGACTTACCAATAAATATGGATTAAATTCTCTCTCTAACTGAATATATTTTGACTTGAAGTGATCACACAAGTAGTGTGCTTTTGTGCACAGCTGAGACAGTGGAAAACGCTGACAGTTCAGGTAGGGTTTGGGGATAACAGATAATAGATACAAAAGAGGGTGTGTGCTGTGATCTTACCATAAAAAAAACATGGATAAAGACAACTAGATGTTCAGGACTGCTTGCAATATCTGTCATAAGATGTCAAGGGAGCCTCTCCATAACCTCAAATTAATTATTTCTCCAATGTTCCTCTGGAGTTCAGCAG
>NW_010537128.1:40942-42634 GCF_000687285.1 Phaethon lepturus | reverse complement strand
AAGCAATTATGAATGTTCTCATTTAGATGCTGGCTTTGGAGGAAGACCTACACTTCAGAGGTTCTCATACAACAGTTTTGGTTATGGAAGAAACCAAGTGTATATAAAAGGACTTAAAGTTAGAGCACTAGAGGTAACCCGTACTCATTTCCAGAAGTAAAAATATCTGGTCTTTCCCAATTGCATAAAAGGAGAATCTATTTTTTGTGCTTTCACTAGCTGTGCCCTTGCTCAAAGTTCTCATTACAAATAGTACTTACTAGATCTATGTCACTGAAAGTCTTCCAGAGAAAATTGACTGATGGTATGGCTGTATGAACAAGTTCATCATTGAAAATACATCAATGTCAAATGACAGCAGAAATTGTGGATATATTGTAACAGCAAACAGGGAAAAAGGGAGGAAAAGATCTGGAAATTCAAAAAATCTTTGGGTGATAAGACAACAACTGCAGTACATATATTATATGGCCATGGTGGCAGCTGTCATTTATGGGTACATGCAGGCTGAGCAAATGATGGTGTTAAACTCCCACAGAGAAAGTGTTTTCTTTGGTTGCAGGTCAGAGATGAAAGTGGTCTTAAGCTAAGAGCATTTCAGATAATCTCTTAGACCACAGGGTGCTGCAGACAACAGTTTGGAATTTTCAAAGACAGTAGTAAAAGGCATTTATTAAAAACTGTCAAGAAAGGGAAAGAATCAGAGTAAAGCTAAGCCAGGCAAAAGGTTCCAGGATATGTCTTTGGAGAAGGGTTTTCACTGGGTAAAGATTTTATTCTAAGCAAATGTGTAGTGGGCCACAGGGGAAGACACTGCAGTAGGAGATAGTGATTTCAAGGAGAACCTAGGTAGAGTTTAACCGTAGGCCTTGGTTGCAGAGACCCATGTGTTAGCGTTACAACAGTGAGGGTTTCCAGCACCAGAAAGTATGTAAGATTGCTAACACCTTTTCTAGAAGTTCCATCCTTTACTCAGTAAACCAGTTAACTGATCTTGAGTGTCAGTGTCTTTTTAGTGAGATCCAAAAATAATTATCATCTCCCCTGAGCAAGACAAAATGTCAGCACTCCAAGACTAGGATCGCAACAAAACTGTGAATAGATAGTTCTGGTCTGGAAAAGAAAGGTCAGTAAAAAGTAGCGGAAGTCTGTAACAAACTCACTACGCAAACTAGTAATTATTACTTTTAATATTCAAGCTCAGACTTGTAAGATAACTGAATTAAACTGGGGTCTTATTCTGTTATACAGGTCAAATGATTACATATAGACAAAGCCCCAAGGCTAGACGTTAGGTCCTAATTTTTATTAACTTTATTTTTCCTTCATATTAACTGGCTATGTAATGGAGTGCTGGCATAAATGAAAAATGTCAGGTCCATCTATTTCTATAGCCAATGCAGGTTTTACAATAAAAACTACAATAAATATTGGGCAAAAAATATCTTGTCTGCTTTTTATGTGAATGTGGAAAGATGTTCCCTTTCCTCAGTAGAGAATAGATAGAAATATGTCCTGGTTTCAGGGGGGATAGAGTTAATTTTCTTCACAGAAGCTAGTGTGAGGTTATGTTTGGGACCAAAAAATGTTGATAACATGCTGATATTTTGAGTTGTTGCTAAGTAGCCAAGGACAGTCCAGCCTCTCATGCTGGCCTGACAACGAGCAGGCTGGGGGCGCCCGGAGAGGCGG
>NW_010537128.1:39154-40776 GCF_000687285.1 Phaethon lepturus | reverse complement strand
CTTCCCTGGAGACGGCTGAACCCCTGCCTGCCCATGGGGAGTGGTGAATGGATTCCTTGCTTTGCTCTGCTTGCGTGCGCGGCTTTTGCTTTACTGAACTGTCCTATCTCAGACCACGAGTTTTCTCACTTTTGCCCTTCTGATTCTCTCACCTGTCCCACTGCGGGGGGACTGAGCGTGCGGCTGCGTGGGGCTTCGTTGCTGGCTGGGGTTAAACCACGACAAAGTAAATTTTTTTTTTAAGATTATACATTATTATTGGGCCCCGGCTAGTTGGTTTTCTGCGTTCTGCTCCCTTGTTAAATTTTTTTTTTTGTTTTATCTTCCACTCTGAATTAAATTTCTTTGGTGTCTATTGATTTTTTTCATGCTCTTCTTCTTCTAAGAAACAAGATTTTTTAAACTGTGTCATTCCATGCAGGATAATCCAGAGTATGATTTCCCTAAGAAATAAAAGTGACCAAAAATGTAATGAGAAAAAAAACTCCCATTCTGTAAGTCAGATTATTCCTGTGAATAATTAAAAGTTCACAGTTTTAGTAAGTAACTGGGTTGACATTATGAAGATAGTCATTATAAGCTAATCATTAATAGACATTCATTTTTGTAGAACTGTAGATCTTCAGAAATGAAGAAAGAGGTGGAAAACTAAACTCCTCTATCTACCAACAAACAAATAATCTTTCCCTCTCCTGTAGCTATGGAAGAAGTAGCAAAATATTATTTGACTCTTCTCTCTGTGTGCCTTCAGTCAATTCTTCAGGATGAGGCCAACATACTCCACAACCACTGCCAACTTAACCTGCTCTAATTTCTGGAAAAGAGGGCTTTGGTTTTCAGTGTTCTGATAGTAGGTAAGTGAAGGACCCATGCCACAGCTTCTTTTCACAAACCATGTATTGGGGAAAAAAAAAGAAAAACCTGAAGCAAAAGATTCTGCCAAAAATATATTAAGTTAATTATTCTTTTTCAGGACTTTTATTAAAATACATTTAAAACCTTAATCAACTTCTTTCATCTATTGAAAAGTGTGTGCTTTTGAAATTAAAAAGAAAACCCTAAATAATTTGTATATTTTTTAATATAGTAATTTATGTCTTCTGGGTTTAGTCTGCTGAATTATAATAATAAAATAACATAATGATATATAATATAATCATTCATTCATTCATTCATTCATGATGAAAGTACTGTTTGTGTTAATCATACAAATTGTATAATGAAATTATAGCTGCAAGAACTGGTCAGCTTTGGTCCAGAGATCTTACAATGTCCTTCTAAGCATTTTTCATCCATTAGCATGAATTTATTAAAGGAGTAACAATATTAGGGTTTTTAAATTATTTGCAAAGTTATGCGCAAAATTCTAATATCTGTTAGGTTTCCAAACTAAATGTGCTTGTTTAATTTTGTGAATTTTATGTACTTCTTAAAACTTCAAATCATAACATCAAAACCTTATGTAACTACAATCCTTTTTTATTTTAAAAATGACTATAAGAAGGAAGTATCACATGTTTTATTTTCCAATGGACAATGAAAACCCTTTTCAAAATAGAAGAAAGCCTTTGATAATCCACAGAAATGCACTCAACTCCTCTGAAACTTTAATCCGTATAATA
>NW_010537128.1:30138-39139 GCF_000687285.1 Phaethon lepturus | reverse complement strand
AATGACACGCTCTTTCCTTACATTTTTTAATGTGTTTTGTTTGGTCATTCAGGTAATTAATCTGATACATAAGAAGGGCCAGCCTGTCTCTGAGAAGTCTCTGGCAGTCAAGGGAAAATGTACACAGTCTGAATGTGACATAGGGAAAACATCATGACCAAATTATTTCTATTTGTATAAATACTGTAGAAATCAGATTTCCTGACTGTGGATGTTCAGCTGAAAATCTCCTCTGCATAAGCTTTTCCAGACAACTTTTCATTATAAAATCATTTACACAGGGCTTGCATGTGCCATGACCTTTAAAGGTCCCTTCCAACCCAAACTATTCTATGATTTGATGATTCTATGATTCTGTGACTCTAGGTATTTTGAATATAAAAGTATTGTCCAACAGATTTTAGCATCTTAAAAGGCAGAGGTTTCTTAATGACCAAAGTGAAGTCTGTTCATAATTACAGACACCTACAAATTAAAAAATAAAAATAAAACCACAAAAAATAAAGCCCCAAAACTGGGCTATTTCATGTACACAGATAACTGTGTCTGTTCACACGTATGTTGTCCACCTAAATGATCTCTCCAATGCTCACAGCTCAGGTATACCAGATTCATTGTGCCTATTTGTCAGAAGATATGTATGCATTATGTGAAAAAAACAAGTATACAAGCCATAAATCTTCACATTAATCTAATTTATTAACATAAACAAAAGATTTTTCATAGAACAGTGAATTTTTGTGCACATGTTTCAGGCTGACCTTTTGTTGTAACAAGCCTTTTGTTAGGATGTATCTTGTCTAAAATGAAGTTCACAATCAAGATGTAAAATAAATTGGATTTCTGAAGAGCATTTGTAGATCCCATACTTAACTAAAAAAATGGGTTTGAGTGATGGCTGCCTTTTGGTAGTGTCATATGAAATACAGCTCTAGCTTTTTTCATGTTGCTACATGGAGTAGTTTAATAATTTTTCAGCTGCTGAAGAATTTAGCAATTCAAACCTTATGTTTTTTGACGTTTTTGGACCAAGTCATTTTAAGACATAGGCCAACCTACCACAGACAGTGCAACATTTCAACACAGTTGATACCCTTAACCAACAATTATTTTGTGTTCTGTATTAAGCAACCCTCTATGTGGTTTGTGATAGTATGTAGTTAGGAAAATGACTCTAATTTTTCAGTGAACCAACAAAACCCTGATAGCATTGGTTGGACCTCATCGCCATGATGCCTTCTGCTTCCTTTTCACCTGGCAATCAGTTTTTCACTTTCACAGAGGGCCAGGTCACCCTTCCTGAAGAGAACAGTGGACACAGGAGCCATCTGCCCTAGAGCTCATACAGGCTGCTGTGGCTCTGCTACCAAACCAAAATGTTGGGCTTGAGACCAATTCTTTTTTAATTTTAGGCTGCTGTGGTTTTTTGGTGAAAAGCCAGGTGAAAAGCCTGGCTTTATATGAGGTTCTGAGGGCTCTAGAATCTCATATAAAATTCATAAAAATACAACAAAATGTAAACTAAAAAATGTTAACCAAGTGTATTTAACACCAGCCTTTAATCTTTTCAACTTTCCACACTGAAAATGCTTTACAAAACACAGAAAAGTATGAAGAAATTAATTTGCAGTTTTTCTAACTGATAGCAACACTTGAGAATGAAATGTTTTTATGAATTACAGGGACAAAATGCACAACAGTTGAACATATGTTAATTTAATGAACATCATCATCTATGACTGGAAATAATCAGTATTAATCTTGATGAAATGCAAGAAAGTATTACATGGGATCATATTTGTGAGAGCATGTTCAGTGATAAAAAAGTGAAAGGAAGCAGAATATTTTCACCTTTTATCTTCTGGCTTTCGGCTTAATTTCTTTTCCCAGAAATGTTCTGTTACCACACTACAAAACAGATTTAAATCCAGCTGCACATCTCTGAGAACGTATCTGTATTTTCTTTTCATTAGGACCTTTTCCTTAAAATATCAGTTCAAGATGGTAGAATGTACAATTACTCTTTCAGTAGAATTGAGGCAATTCTACTAATAATTTTTTTACAGCATTCAATTAATAATTTTATTATTTTGAGTGTTTTTAATCACCTCTTCCCCATATCCTTCGAAAAAGACTGTGTTTTGCCACCAGAGTCAAAGTTCTCTGGGAGTGAAAGTGACAATGTACGTAACTGAGCCCCTCACCTGTTACTTGTAAATATACCAAAAACCCACTTTCTCAAATCTAAAGACAATAAAGAAAACACTTCACTAAAAAACACAGCCAATTTTATCTCTATAAATTTAATGAAAAAAAAATTACTTTAACAGCGTGTATCAGTAGGGGCATGCAGAAGTAATGTTACTGCGAATAACATTGTTGGAAAACAATTAACCTATGAAGCAGTATCTTGCAAAGTCTTTTGCTCAAGCATTTGAAGTTCTGATGCAAATCTCAGAAGACAAAAAATTCTGATTATTCAATGTTGACTAATACATTATCACTGTTTACCATAACATACCTTCGCTTTTCATGCAGACTAACACAAATTATCTAGCTTTCCAAAGCCTGTATTTTGATTTTATATTGAGCTTGTTATTAACCATAATCAAATATGCAAAGTCATATCCTAAATTTGTACCTTTTTCCTCAATGACTGTTATTTTCCCATTAGTCATATTGGTATAATCAAGAATTTGTCAAATTATGTTTTGATTAATGAATATTTTTCTGCCATACTTAATAAGCACACAGTGGCCATCATCACGCAGAGAAACCTTCTCCCATCTAGGTTTTCATATTATAAAGAATGAATGTGTTATTAACTGGCTACAATTTTCCTCAGAAACCAAAAGTTATTATGCACCACAGTCAGAAAGTATGTATAATGACTGTTTGCATGTTTAAACGCAAGTGGGAACTTTGCAGCATCATTTTATAATTGTTAGCATAACTCTGAAGACAGTCTTCCAGTAGTCTCTGAACATATGCTTGAGGAACTGGCAGCGATAGTGGCATTTCTTGAAATAGTTCCCTTAAAAAAGAGCAAGTTCAATTTTAAAGATGTGAATTCCTTTCATGTTTCTATCTAGCATGTTTACAGGAAATAAAGTGGGAGTAGAAAATGCAATTAGAAAGTTCTTTCACACCCTTCTTAACTTCTTTTGTTTAACAAAGAAGGAAATAAGATTAATGAGCTTATTTACCACAGTAAATAATAGATACAAAGCAAGTAGGAAGTGTAGGAGTATTTACAACAGAATAGTTGAACTTCTGGGAAAGATTTTTCAAGTAGAAGGAAAAAGGTAGCAGCACAATTTTAACATAAATTTGGAAGTAAAAATTAAGTCTAAATTCAGAGCTGAACATAAAATTACAGAAAATGAAAGTGTGTCTAATTTTCTTCATGATATCCAAAACACTTTAGGAACTAGTAATAAGCTTTTGATGAGAGCTGTGATCAAGATAAAATAAGAACGTGCAGACATTTTGCTTTTGTTACCCAAAAGTTCAATGCAGTTCATCCACTACAGAAGACGAACATTTTGCTGTGGTAGCCACAGACTATTGAGATATTTGAGCTTTCACCTAGTGACTCTTGCTTAATTAAAGTGTTTTTACCAGCCAGCCTTGCTCTTCCCAACAGAGTTCCCTATATCCTGAGTCTTTGCTTCCATCTGATGAACAGTTTTGCAGTCTAATGGCAGTGTGTATTGCCGCTTCTTTCCCAGCTCCTTTACCAGGCCTGAGGTCATCCTCTCATCTGGATCCAATCTATCCTAGAGACACGAGCCTTACCAAAGATGCATGTGGGTGTCAGCTATGTCTGCACAGATACTTTATTCCTCTATAGATCTGTACTGTCACTGAGACAAATGGTCCATTGTTCCCACTCTTTCTGTTTTGCTGCCACCGCTGCCCATGCACATAAGCAAAGGACTCAAACCAGGCAACTGATGTGTCACCTGGCAAAAATGAAGGGGTTTTTTTATTTGTTTGTTTGTTTATTTTCATTTGTATTTTGACTCCTTAATGAGGAAGTGAACATACCAGTGCAAGGGAAGGGGAGGATCAAACACCTGAAGGTACAGGAGAGGAAGAAAAAGCAACGTCCCTTTAGAATATACAGGACATTGAGTTAAGGTTGCTGTGTGAACATAATTTTTGCTGTTTGGATTTGGTTTTCCTGTTCTCTTTTAAAAAATCTAGTCAAGCAGAAGGAAGTAATAAGTAACATAGCAAGAGGGACCTTAAATAAAACCAATAATAACAGTATTAAAATACTCAAAAGCTACAAATTACTAGATCTGAAGTTGATTAAACAACCTTCTGGTGAGGCTAAAAGTGATATCATGTCCTGCTTTCCCAAGCAATGTGCATCTCATTTAGTCCATGGGATGGGAAATACAAGATTTGCTTAGCTGATGAAATACCCCAAAGACACAGTCTGCTATGGCAAAGTAATATAAGAATATCTAAAATGGGGAAAATTAAGAACAGGAATTAAAATAAGATCTTATCTGCAAAACTTTCACACATTATATTGCTAGATAAAATGCCAAATTTGTAGAAAAACTGAAAGTACCAGATAAAATACATTAACAACAGAATTTGACATCACAAAGGAAAGAGTTAAAGAGTGATCTGTAATACCAGATATCTTTAGACACCAGGCATATTCAGGATTGAAAGGCCATCTGCTGTCAAGCAACCAGTGTCCACCTCATCATTTTCAATTCACTGAATCACAGAAATATTAAGGTTGGAAAAGACCTTTAAGATCATCAAGTCCAACCATCAACCCAACCTTCCTGGACCACTTTGCCCTTCAGGACTGTCTCCCAAGGGACTGTCTTGACCTGTGACCTGAACAGGCCGAAGTCTGCCCTCCGGAAGTCCATGGTAGTAGTTTTGCTGACCCCCTTCCTTACTTCACCAAGAATCAAGAATTCTATCACTAACCCAAGATGGCCTCCAACCACCACACCTCCCACCACTCCTTCTCTGTTTGTAAACAGCAGGTCAAGTAAGGCACCTCCCCTGGTGGGCTCACTAACCAGCTGTGTCAGGAAGTTATCCTCCACACACTCCAGGAACCTCCTAGACTGTTTCCTCTCTACTGTGTTATATTTCCACAGACATCTGGTAAGTTGAAGTCTTCCAGAAGAACAAGGGCTAACAATTGTAAGACTTCTGTCAGTTGCTTGTAGAATGCTTCATCTGCCTCTTCATCCTGTTTGGGTGGTCTATAACAGACACCCAGCAGGATATCTGCCTTGTTTGCTTTCCCCCTCATCCTCACCCGTAAGCATGTGACCTTGTCATCACAATCGTTGAGTTCTATACAATCAAAACACTCCCTAATGTACAGACCCCCCCCACCGCCTCTCCTTCCTTGCCTATCCCTTCTGAAGATCTTATAGCCATCCATTGCAGCACTGCAACTCCCATGTTTAATCAATTCCAGAGCGCTTTTATAAAACTATAATACTAATTGACCTGATAACATACTGTTAACATTAATGAGTAACAAATCATTCTAGAGGAGATGAGTAAAACAAATAAGAACTTCTGTGTTACAGAAAATAGGTCTTGTTGAGGAGGACAACTTTGAAATAAGAGCATGGATATAGAGGGTAAATTCATAATGCTGCTGTGCTCAGTAAAAGAATTCTCCCTCTCTCAGCAAAACAAAATTGTACACATAAATATTTGATTTTTCAGGACACTATATCATACTGATGCTTTATCATACCAGGAAGACAATGTTTAAAAGGGAAGACCTGAGACCTGTGCCCCAAAATATTGTGACTTACTGAATATTTGCAGCTGAATGGAGAGTAACTGACCACATCCCTTCTAATAGTTCTCTGAAAAAATTGTTGCATATCTAAGGAGTTCTACTATAATGAATTACAATCTGCTTGGTCACAGGGTTTTCAGACCATATCTTGGTTACCATTCACTTATTGTGGCCCACTAACTTCATATTTCCTTTATTGTCAATTACATAAATATATCAACAGCCTTAACATTCAAAGACAAAATGTAGATAGCTCTTCAGGCACAAGGCAATAGAAGTTTTAGTACAATCACTTATTGCAATTACTATATGCAAAATAAAATGGTTCAGAAAAGTTAAATTAAAAACAGTGAAAGTTGCATTTTTTCTTGTCATTACTAGATATGTCCACTATATCTGTTTTGAAAATTTTTGTTTCTGAACTCAAACTAAATAGAAAAATATAATAACGTGGGAGAATAAATTTCACCCTACTGAAACTGGGGAGCAGAGGTGAATTATGGAAGGATATGACCTTGATATCCTATTTTCATATAAGTGTTCTATTTAAATAGAGAATTCAAATATCAGTTCAAGTGTACTCTACTATCAGTCTGTCTACCTGAATGCACACTTCATGGGCAGCTTTACAAGAATTTAAAATATTGGCACAGTCTGTTCTGCACAGTCAGTCCTTCTAAATGAGAAAAGGGAAAGAAGAAATCAGATAAAGTTAGGCTGAAAAAGATTTTTAGAGTTTAATCAACTTTTTTTCCCAAGACAGGATCAGCTCTTCCTAACATATTCTTGACAGATGTTTGTTTTATCCATTCTTAAATCCCTAAGGATTCTAGCATTCTGGTTAGGCAAGCCATTCGAATTCTTAATCATCCTTAAAATTAGCAAGTTTTCCCCTGTGTCTAATTTAAACATTCTTTACTGCAGTTTAAACTCATTACTTCTCTTATAGCAGAAGTTATAGAAAAGGTTTTCTCTTTATGTGTTCGGCAAGTTTCCCCTCTGTGAAAACCCTTCTTATGCCACCAACAGTCTTACTTTTTCTAAATTTTTGAGTCTTTCTGAACGTCTAAATTTATGACCCTTTCTTTCCTTGTCCTTTTCAGCTTCAGAAGGATAGACCCAGCTGCCTCTGAGCTGCAGCTTTACTTCTCAGTTTCACCTATGTCTTGCAAGATGCACAATACCTCTCATGGTATAAAAAAAAATTACTCAACCCTTGATCATTGATGAAAAACATTACTATGAAAAAAGTTGAGCATTTTTGTCTCAACTGTTTGATATTAATTTGTATCTGATTAGAAAAGTTTTAGCTCACTGAGGGAAGGAAAAGGGGCTAAAGACCTGGTTTTAATTTAAGAAGTTATATTCTGAATGTCTGAATATCTGAATGGCTTTTGAGATCATCATTGATTGTTAGTCAGTGGGAGTCTTTCAGTTAACTTCAGTGAGGATTTGAATCAGATTCTCAGAATTATAAAACCTCAAAGTACATTATTTTTATTATGTCACCGGGTGTTAGCATCTGTGTGTGTTCCTGTAAAGCCTATCTTTAGTGCTTATTAATTCAAAGAGCACAGATGAAAGACATCAGCTTGTCCTATCAAAAATGGAATTAATGCTCCATTTGCACAACTTTTTAAAAGCATGGCATATAATATATATACAATTAACATGATTTTTACAGCAGAAGCAGCAAAAGTAACAATCTGTATACACCAGCTGCTGGGAGTTTAGCAGAGCACACGTTGATGTCAAATGTTTGATGTCTCATGTCATATAGAAAGCATGAGATTTGGACGAACAGCCCTCTCTAGGCTTTTGACATACTCTAGTAACCAATCTGTTCTCTTGGACTTAGCTGATGTGCCCAGGACAGATGTACCTTAATGAAGTGCTATAAATTCTAATTTAGTGTCTGCAGAATAAATGAAGCTATTCAGAAGCAATCTAACTTACTTACACGTCACCATATTAATAATTGAAGGATGCTGTCCAATACTACACAGCTTATGTTTATTAAGCAATGTCTCAATAGTTCCTCCTAGTTTACACCATTCTAACTATTACCACAGGCCTATGTTTATTCTTAGGGACTAGCCCAAGCAAGACAGAGGTGCTAAACTGATGACATACACCCAGGCTCAGCCAACAGCAGAGCACATATCTATTACTTCCATTACCCTCTGAACCTCTGAGACCCTAGACAGCCTCAGTTGCTCATAAGATTTCCTCTAATTCTTTTCTGTGAAATATGTATTTTTTCACCACATTGAGTTTGCATTCAGAGGTTTGTCTTCTTCAATATTATATCTTCTTTATCTTTGAGTACAGTTGTATTTTGTTACCCTCCTTTTTTTGTGACGTCTGCACTTATCTCACATTCTTATGAAACAAGGGTTTTGTGTAGTGTAAAGTAATAAGAAATGTCAATTTCTACCTATTTCATGCTTTGTTTTCCTGATAAAGTTACCTCTCTAGAAAAGTATATACCTGGCTTATTGACACTGATTTATTATGGAGGTCAACATGATATTGAAGAATTTTGTAAGACTCTGTGAAATATGAATGATTTGGTTGCTGAAAGGTACCCTGATCTGGAGAAGACACAGACTAAGAAACAATACTATTGCCCTTCTTAAGATTAAGTAACAGTTTTCAAGTCATTAAGTGATTGTCAATTTCCAGTATTCTGGTTTGTCAGTGTGCTCAGTGATGATGAAAAGAAAAAGTCATAGAAGTGCTACATCTTTCAGCTGATGATTTTAATGTGATCCAAAATTATAAATTTTAATAGTTTAGCATCCTTTTTACAGGTGTGCCTAATCCCATTTTACTGGTTATGACACTGAAGTATACGAAGGATAAATTAGGTTTTCATTTTCTTTTTTCCCTCTCTTTTATATATATATATACCTGATTGTCACGAATGAGTGGTTTAGGCATCTTAAAGAATCACCACCAAAGATGTTAGGAAGCAAATGATTTTAATATGAATTTGTAAAATCCGCAACAACAGAATTCAATGGCAAGGTCTACTCTATTACTTATTCAACGTGGAAAAAACATACAATGAGAAATCAAATTAGAATTCACTTAGAATGTTTTACACATGGATTGGGGGAAATTATTTTTATGGAGTCAGGGAAATCTAATAAGGTTGGTGTGACTTATATGTGGATTAGGGAACGAAAGTGAGGG
>NW_010537128.1:1363-30083 GCF_000687285.1 Phaethon lepturus | reverse complement strand
AGGGAAAGATGAGGGATGGCCTCCCATTGAGACACAAGGTTCAGAGTGGACGCCCTTGCTTTCTAAACTCCTTCTCAGAGAGGAGTCTAGAGTCTAGGTGTGGCTGAATCCAGTTAGTCCCAGACTTGGTCAATGGTTTATGACTAAAGGAATCAAGTATCAGGCATTTTGGAGCTGTAGCCTATGATTTTGTGCTTTGAGTAACTTTAGAATGGCAGCAACTACTCTGTAAATATCACCCAAGACTTATAGAAATGAATGTATTGAAATGAGTTAATGAGAACAACATGGCAAGAACATGGTCTCTATAAACAGAGAAATTGTATTTTGTGTATAAATGAGTTTGTGAGTGTGCAAGTCACTGAACAGGATCTTTCCAAACTGCTCCTGTTTGTGTGTTGTTATTAGACATTACTGGCATTGTATATTGTCTCTACAACTACTGATCAGAGTACTACTAAACAACTAGTTTAGTTGTTTAGTAGTACTGAATATGTGTACTGAATATGTGCAGTCACTGAGGATGAGTTACATTTCCAGTTCATGACTGTATGTTTATGAAACGTTACTTGGAAAAAGGATTTCTATCACTGTCTTTCAAGCTACTCTGCCATTTAATGTGGTTGTCCAAATGTAAAAGATTGCTTGTATGGTACTATAACTCTGTTCACATTGTAATCAAGATCAAAATGAGCTTTCATGAACATAGTATTTGGCTTTATCATACCATGTTGAGAATGACTAAGAGAAAAATCTAACCTGATTCCTTTTTTCTTTTTCTTTGGTTGATAAAATAAGAAATAGCCCGTCTTATTTTCAAATTCAAGAGTGTCTGATAAAATGAACAGACAGATTTTACGGTTGATGGCTTTTATCCTGATCAACAGATGAACAACATCAAGGATATAAATAGAAAGCACATACCCATACTGTGGTTTATCATTCTGTGTTAAAAAGAGGCAGTTCACATTTAAGCAAGTAAAGGGACTCAATGTTCCATCAAAGAAGGGCAAAAAGTTATTCTTAGACAAATCTTAATACACATACATCTGAAGCACATTATGAATTTAGCAAGCAGCTTTCATTCCCTCTTCTCAACACGTTATAATAGTAATTAATATGGCTCTGACTGAGATGGTCTGAACTTTTTTTTTTTCTCTCTCCTTTTCTGTGAAAGACAAATGGGGATAGAAAGCTTTCTTAGACTGAAATCAGCAATGATTACTCTCAAAGGAAGGAGTGGCAATTTGGACAGGGTGAAACCTGTCAGTTTCAGAGAAGTAAAATGAGAATATAATTGCAATCTTCAACTTTCAAGGTTCACTTGGACCTTTAAGAGAAACAAGTGAATTCATGTCTTTCCCTCTTCTTCTTTTACAAGGGGCTTGAGTTGCTCCGTTTATTTTTCTGGTGTAAAGGTACTGACAGGAAGATGGGTGGGAGAACAGGACCTCCTGATTGTTTTGTTGCTAGTTGTTCATTTTTTTTTACTTTAACGGATCATCTAAAAATGGTATAGTGATGGATTCCATTTCATGTGTTTCTCATTTCTCTGACCTTGGGACTATGGGCCTCTATCAGATGCTACCCAAAACAATTACCTTCATCTAGAACAAAGATTATTGGCTCATGACCTATTGAAGCAAAACAAAATGCTGACCTCTCCATCAACTTAGTCTGTGGTCATAGTGTCCTTTTAAGGTCACACTGTCAGATCTTATAAGCTACTGCTTATTTAGAAGTTACAGTCTGAACATTTTGGATACAGCAGGTACAATGATTTATTGGTCAGCTACTTGCTTATTGGTACATATTAATTGATTACCAAGTAACTGAATAAAGACACCTCTCATAATAGATGACACCAAAAATACTGGGCAAGGCTGTCTTGGTTCTGCTGGTATAGGTAGGAGGTATTTACAGAATAAAACAGAAACCATTAACCCTGTCTGGAGAAGCTATACCCATACTGGTGGACTCAATAAAACAATGCCAGAAGCAAGATCATCTGTGCCCACTAGTTACCAGTACAGTCACTAGTATATATCTGATTTATGCCAATATGAACTCTTTCAGACAATGTTTAGGAATAATTTGGGGTGTCGAGTGATGAAGGACTGTACCCAGTATGCAGTATGCACAAGGCCACTCTGGGTACTGGGTGGGAAATCAGCTATATGAACACAATCTAAGCTAAGCCACTTGTCTTCAGAACAAGAAAATGACGTTTGGACTATTATAATTACCAGTTAAGATGTAACCACTAGGACCATTGTGAATGGCTGTAAAAGTTTAGGTAAGGTAAAGAGGTACATAAATGCTTAATTTGTAAGTATTTTTCCTCTCCGAAGGTTTCCTGTTACTGATAAACTTGTGATTTAGAAGCATTTCAAATCTCCATTCCTTATATTTTCCAGGAAGAAGGTATATGTGCATCCAAAAAGAAGGATATGCACTGACAGTGATAGACACCTGGATTCATTCCAAATACTACAAAAATTATAAAATTACTCGGCTCCAAAGGATAACTCAAGCCTTAGGTGAGCTTAACCACCCTTTGTGTTGGTCAAGGAAGAAAAATTGCATTGCTGTGACCTTTATGGTTTGATTAAAGTTAATTGCCTTCAGAACTGAAAACAAAATTCTTAGTCTGACTATATGATCAGTCCAGAAACTTAAAGGGTCTGCTGATTAGCCTAATGTAGTTTCCATTGCCAATGTAATTGCATATATTTGGATTACTTTTATAAAGATTGATTCTAATATCAAGTTTTATACCTCAGTCCTTTTTTACAGTGATAATATAGGGAAATTTATGAAGATGTTGTTCTTAGTCAGCCCCAACTGATATCAAAGGGCCAAGGACTTGGGAGTGCTGGTGCATGAAAAGATGGACATGAGCCGGCAATGTGCACTCACAGCCTAGAAGGCCAACTGTATCCTGTACTGGATCCAAAGAAGCATGGCCAGCAGGTCAAGGGAGGGATTCTGCCCCTCTACTCTGCTCTGGTGAGACCCTGCCTGGAGTCCTGCGTCCAGCTCTGGAGCCCTCAGCACAGGAAAGACATGGAGCTGTTGGAGCGGGTCCAGAGGAGGGCCACCAAAATGATCTGAGGGATGGAACACCCCTCCTATAAAGAAATGCTGAGAGACTTGGGGTTGTTCACCCTGGAGAAGAGAAGGTTGTGGGGAGATCTTATTGCAGCCTTTTAGTACTTCCAGGGGGCTTCTAAGAAAGTTGGAGACAGACTTTTTAGCAAGGCCTGTTGTGACAGGACAAGGAGTAATGGTTCTAAAGTAAAAGAGGGTAGATATTGACTAGATAAAAGGAAGAAATTTTCCACAAATTATATTGCCAAATATATGTGCAAGTTTTGTGTAAATATCTATGTATATTTTGTCTATAAATCTCAAAAGATAGAAATTGTTAAAAATCTACAAATACTAAAATAACAGCATCTGCAGTAGTCTCTTTTCTTTAAGCATATCAGGCATTGATGTCAAATGTGAAGTCAAAAGAGGATTTACTCTCATTGTGTGCTCAAATTTACCAAGCAAGATCTTTTGCTGCCAGTTAATCCATCCTAACAGCTAACATTTACACCCCAGAGCAATCACTAATACTGAATCTGAAGCTGTTTAAGCTTGTTTGAGCAAGCAAAAAGCTGAAGCCTCATGAATATGCTGGTTTTGGCTGGGATAGAGTTAATTTTCTTCATACTAGCTGGTATGGGACTACGTTGTGCTGAAAACAGTGTTGATATTATAGAGATGTTTTAGGTATGGTTGAGCAGTGCTTACACAGAGTCAAGGCCTTTTCTGCTTCTCACACCACCCCACCACTGAGGAGGCTGGGGGTGCACAAGAAACTAGGAGGACACACAGCTGGGACAGCTGACCCCAAACATCCAAAGGGATATTCCATACTGGAGGACATCATGCTCAGCATATAAAACAAGGGGAAAAAGAAGGAAGTGGGGGATGTTCAGATTTATGACATTTGTCTTCCAAGTAACCATTATGTGTGGATGCAGCCCTGCTTTCCTGGAGGTGGCTGAATCCCTGCCTGCCCGTGGGGAGTGGTGAATGGATTCCTTGTTTTGCTCTGCTTGCGTGCGCGGCTTTTGCTTTACTTATTAAACTGCCTTTATCTCAACCCATGAGTTTCCTCACTTTTGCTCTTCCAATTCTCTCCCCATCCTGCCATGGCAGGAAGGAGCAAATGGCTGCTTGCTGCTTCATTGCTGCCTGGGGTTAAACCACGATAATGAAGAATCTCACAAAAAATATCTTGCTTTCCTAGTGAAAACGCATTGTAACGGTCCTGTTCTAAAACCCTGAAATAGATAGACATCATTGAAATAACTCTCAATCATAGAAACATAGAATCATAAAATTGTAGCATTGTTATAATAGTTTGGGTTGGAAGGGACCTTTTAAGTTCATCTAGTCCAATTCCCCTGCAGTGAGCAGGGACAACTTCCAGTAGAACAGGTTTCTCAGAGCCCCATCCAACCTGACCTGGGATGTGTCCAGGGATGGGGCATCTACCCCCTCTCTGGGCAACCTGGGCCAGTGTTTCACCACCCTCAGTGTGGTGATAGTTTGAACACAATCTATAATCCCATAGCATGAAAAAGTTCGGCCTAATCACTACAGAAGGGAGAATGAAGTTGATTTTACGAACAAGGGGAGCTCCCTTCATAAGTTAGTATTGAGGATGCAGAAACAGTAATTGAACAGATGGGAACAGTAATGTTTTACATCGCTCAGGCCAGCTTGACAAATACTTGTTTGTGCAGAGCCTGTGTAAACTGTGTATTTTAATCCTTGCCTTATATGATAAAGGAGGAATATTTAAGAATATGCCACTCTGTAGAATTTCCTCCTAGCTGAATTATAAGGAATGTAACAGTTGTTATTGTGAAAAAGTCACATTTACATAATCAGTATTCTTATACAGAAAGTCAATAAGCGAAGTTTTATAAGGGCAAATTTATGCAGAAAAATACACCAAGGATTGTAAAATGCAAAGATGCTTTCTTAGCTCCAGAAACGCAGAGCCACGAATTGCTGGAAGCTATGAGTATGTTCTGGAGATCTAATTCTGTCTTTTTTGACCTGTTCTTAGACTCCTCTCTGGACACTCGCTGTTAGCTGTTGAAAAAAGGATACTGGGCTACACGTTCCTAATTTTCTGCAACTAGAGCAACCTCTTGAAGGTCAGCCTTTCCCTGAGCTCTGACAAAAACTGCTCATAACTTTTAATTGTTAATGGTTCATGTAACCATTATCACTTTACAGACAGAATAATGACAATTACAGCCCTTTAAATAACTGGATGAAGATACAATATAGATACTAACTGTCTGTATAAATACAACCATAAAGTACTACTACTTTCATTCACATTAACAGCATTCTCTTTCAGATAGTATTAATTTTATTTTGTTACTCTAAACTGCAATATGCAAATCTGAGCATGTGACCAGAATAAAAATAAATCCTATTTTTTATTGCCACTATGTGAGTCCATAATTGCCTTTGTGGAGTTTAACCGGTTGATTAACTTATCTATTTTGCCCCTTCTTCTATTCTGTAATGAGCATAGTGATAAATAGCTTTTAGGGAAGGTTATATAAAACAATAGAAATTTCTTACTATATAGATCTTATTCACAGTATTATATGCGTGTGCTAAAAAGACTTATTCAGGTATAAAACCTGTTGGAAAATGCAATGCATTCAAGGACCATTGGAGCAAGCCCATAGCACTAAGAATACTACCTTGACTTTATTACAGTCCTACTAGAGATTAGTTCTACTTCAGATCAGCTGTTAAATCAGCTCACACCTAGAAAAAAAAAGTACTCCACAAGTTGCTCACGTGTGTAGCTGCCCAATGACACTCCTCTGATTCACTTGGCAGGAGTTCAGGTAAAGTGCAATGCTGCTTCCTAGAGATTTGACATGTGAAAAGAAGTGATCATCTGTAAACTGTCAGATTTATTCAGATAAATATTAGATAAATTTGTTACATGAGAGGTTGAGAGAAAAGCTGGCCATAAGAAAATGAAATAAAATTTTTAGTGTGCACCCAAAAATATTAGCTATGGTCTCAGATTTGTTTTCTTTAAACATTTAATTGGCTGTCTGAAATGCCTTAGTCCTTCTTCCAGGCAATTACCTACTTTGCGACATTCATGTCTCCTTTGGAAGTAAGCTTACTCAAGAAGAGTTAAAAGGCAAAATCACTTGTCACTCTATACTGGCTAGATGTTTCCATCCTCTATTTGTGGTGAAACTCTATTTCACCACAGCTTTTTTGATGGGTAGTGTCTTCATACTGTGTGCTTAAATTTAGAAATACATACATGGCTTACACTTTCTAAGCTTTAAAGCCTAGGTTTGCTCTTCTGTTGTGTCCCGTTCTGCTTCTTCTAACAGACAAGGAGCTCTGATATGAGAAAAGTTGGCGTAAATCACTTTGTTTCTAACCATAAGATTTTTCAAAACTTGAGTCCAGTGTTTGGCCTTTGGGAGTCTAGAATCACAGACCAGTGTTCATGGACAGTTTACTGTCTGGTCAGCTGAAGTCAATCAATAGTGTTGCTGTTGTCAGCTGTAAAGACTCAGTTACACAGATAAAAATGCAAGTCCTACAAAACACAGCATTGTTTGTAAGGACTATTGCATTTAGGTTTTGGATTCATTCTACTACATGCTTATTCATAACAGTTTTACCTGAATTCCAAAACTTTTCTGTTTAAATAAAAGCAGTGGTATGAAATTTTTAAAAGAACTTTATGAAAGACCTGTCTGCCATTCTTAAGTATCATTAGCAGTATTTCTATTCTCCATCAGAGAAATTTTCCATTGCAAGGAGACTTATTGCTCCAGTGTGGTATCTCATCAGCTGGCAACATAATAAAACTTTTAAATTTTTTATATATTTTAATAGTATGTTTTCTTTTCCGTTGTGTTACAAGCAGTTAAAATACTTCACCAGTTTTGAGTAATAGCGATCTCATTTTTTGTGAATATTCTTCTAAAAATAAGCTTATTATTCTTCTAAATGTTTTTTTGGGAGGAATTTATTTAGAACAAGTAATTATTAATTTTATGTACCCAAACAACTTCTTCCCAAGTGTCTTATACAGTGGCCTGCAGATATTAGAGAGCTTGCAGGAATGTCTGCACCCACCAACCGGTGCTGAGAATCAGACAGGCATGTTCCTCTCACCACTGTCTTGTGAGGGTTATCAAGTACATACAGTCGTGTTAATGGAATCTCAAAACTATTTTTCCCTTTCATGTTCCTCACATGTGCAAGACAGCTCAGGGTTAGATTATGTCTACATTGAGCTGCTTTTTCACTGAGAATACCAGGAAGAGCTTCTAATCTCTAGAAAAAAAGGTCAGCCAAAAATAGAGCTTCATGACTGGGACCCACATTTATGTCATTACGAGAACCTTTGCTGAGGATATTCATTTTTGTATAGAAATATTTCCATATCATGATCTTGAAATACATCTACTCAAGTCATGCAAAGTAGCTATCTTTTAAACTTTTCCTCAGACCAATTTGCCATGTAAAAAGTAAGTGCCCTGAAGTTTTTCCTAGGTAAAATTTGCTACAATAATAACCAATAAGATTAAGTGTCTCCTAAGACAATAGATAGCTCTTCAGTGAATCCATGTAAGTGTCTCTGCTTTCCAGTTCAGATTCTGTTATATCATGAGCGGATCAATACAGGGACATTCATATTTATGTACTTCGAAGAACTCAGCAATCATTTTTCTTTATTGGCTGAGTTATTTTCCTCACGGAAATTTTCTTACTAATAAATCCTCTTGAATTATGAAGACAGTTATCTGAAAGCTCTGTAACCTACTTAATTCTTTCACTACACAGCAGTGAAAATCTTTCCAACCGGTTTAAAGAAAAACAGTTTAAAAGAGGAACCAGTGCACACTGTGAATATTGTTTATGAAAATACACATGTTTTTATAATGATTTCCTTAAAGAAATGTAAGAAAACAGCTCTATTTTGCTGTTTATGATACGTCCTCATTTTACTTCTTTGCATATGCAGAAAAGACCTACTTCTGGTATTTCCAAAGACGAAGAAAACACAAAACATCAGCTATTGCACCGCAAAGCTTCCTATTATCTCATCAGTCCAATTTCTTCTTTCATTAAAAGGTAATGTTTCTCCTAAGACAAGAATGCTGAATTTTATGTTGTGAATTCCACTAAAAAAAAAAAAAATGCTTTAGAGCATCTGTTGTTCAGCTTAATGAGAATCCAATATTTCTGCATATCTGTAGATCCACATCCATCACATACATTTCAAAATTTATTTGTTAACATTAGAATAATATCATTATTAGGAGAATAAAGAAGTATTTACACCACTAATTAATCTATGTATTTTACTGGTAATTTTGAAATAGGAACAAGAAGTAATAAAAAACAAGAGTTGTTTTTATGTATAAAGCTCTTTTCTTACTTACATTTTTGAAATATAGAAACAAGTGTTAAGCATTCTGAAGGTCAACTAACCTAATACCCAAATAAATCTAACTGCTCTAAATCAGAAAAAAACCCCATATAAAAATAGGAAAAAAATAGCACATAATTGCATAATTCATTTTACTCTAAACTGAAGGAAATCATTATAAAACATAAGGAAGGATGACAAAGGTAATGGATGCACTGGAAAGGAGCATATAATGTAGAAAATAAAGGAAAAATATAAGTATGTAATCTGGGAAAGGGTGGGCACCAAGTGTCGCTAATTCAAATGATAAAAATAAGTAGCATAAAAAGTAACTGTGAGATACAGAAAATGGGTGAACCCGATAAAAATAAATGTTGTTGTCCATATACTAGGCTTCTCTAAATATATTATTTTTACTAGAAAACAAACTAACAAACAAAAAATTACCATAAAGGGAATATTTTGACAAAGCTACCTCTACCATTGCTGTTCATGTATAAGTTACAAATGTTTCATGCAAAGTGTTAGTCAACTTTGAAAAACAAACATCATAGAAGTGTTACATGGAGGTGGCCCTGATAATTATACATCTGCTTTAAACTGCTATTACTGTAATAACCCAAGCAACCGTAAGGACCTGTTGTGGAACCCAGTAACCATTTATGCAAAATAACCCCACACTACAGGACAAGCAGAAAGTTGAATATAAAATTATTCTCCTATTAACTTTCATTTGACTCTTTCTTTAGGGGGAAAATTAAAAGCAAAAACCTAAAACCCTAAAGATATATTTATGGATAGCAAGTAGTGTCATGACACAATTGTGCTAGATCAAATGAATATCAAATGACTTATGTTAGTAAACAAGGCCCTTTAATTTCCCTTTCATAATTCTTCATGTTCTCCACTGAAATTTCATTAGGTCTCTATCCTGCGGTATGCATCAACAGGCAACAGATCTCTAGGACATTTGAGCCTCAAGCTTTCCTTCAAAATTATTGATAAAATCCTGTTGATTTCAGAAGAAACAAAATTCAATTCTAAAACATTTTATGATATATAGTTCTAGTTAGAATACCTGTTATCAAATTAATAAATTATTTTAAATATTGCATTAAAGGATTTTTAATAATTTCTATGGACAGAATACCAAAAAAATCATGCTTGCCAACTTTGGATTTCTGATCAGACAAGTTATATAGTATTATTTCTATTCCCTGAAGATATAAAAACATAATTAGAGCCCACATTTTTCTGTTTTAAGCTTTGGATATTATGGCTTATGAAAGTTTGTGCCAATAAAACTATCGTATGAATGCTGATGGATAAATAATCCAAAAGGGCAGCAGATACACACAAAGCATAGACTAATGACTGTTTACAGTCAATATGTAGAGTTTGATTTGCCTTTGAGCATATCTTAAATGTGCTCTATCCAAACAGTAGCACAGTTCAAGATGGGGACTGGAGGAGCAAACTCTCTCCCACCGTAAGAGAAGATGAGGCTTGAGACCACCTGAGGAACCTGAACATCCACAAGTCTACGGGACCTGATGAGATGCATCCCAGGGTCCTGAGGGAACTGGCTGATGTAGTTGCCAAACCACTCTCCATCATATTTGAAAAGTCCTAGCAGTCAGGTGAAGTTCCTGGAGACTGGAAAGAGGGAAAAATTGCACTAATTTTTAAAAAAGGTAGCAAGGAGGACCTTGGGAAGTATGACCCATCAGCCTCACCTCTGTGCCTGGGAAGATCATGGAACAGATCCTCCTAGAAGCTATGCTAAGGCACATGGAGGACAGGGAGGTGATTCCAGAGGGCCTGCATAGCTTCACCAAGGGCAAGTCCTGCCTGACCAACCTAGTGGCCTTCTAGGATGGAATGAATACATCAGTAGACAAGGGAAGAGCTACTGATGTCATCTCTCTGGACTTCTGTAAAGCCTTTGGTTCCCCACAGCATCCTTGTCTCTAAATTGAAAAGATACGGATTTGATGGGCAGACTGTTCAGTGGATGAGGAATTGGTTGGATGGTCGCATCCAGAGGGTAGTGGTTGGTAGCGGTTAATGGTTCAATGTCCAGATGGAGACTGGTGAAGAGTGATGTCTCACCAGGGTCCATACTGAGACCAGTATGCTTTAATATTTTCGTCAGTGACACAGACAGTGGGATCAAGCACACCCTCAGCAAGTTTGCAGGCAACACTAAGCTGAGTGGTGCGGTTGACACACCTAAGGGATGGGATGACACACCCAGAGAGACCTGGACAAGCTTGAGGAATGGGCCTGTGTGAACCTCATGAACATTCAACAAGGCCAAGTGCAGGGTCCTGCACCTGGGTCAGGGCAATACCCATGGGGGGACGGGTTAGGGATGAAGGGATTGAGAGCAGCCCTGCCAAGAAAGGGACTTGGGTGTACTGGTGGATGAAAAGATGGACATGAGCCAGCAATGTGCACTCACAGCCCAGAAGGCCAACTTGTATCCTGTACCAGATCCAAAGAAACATGGCCAGTAGGTTGAGGGAGGTGATTCTGCACCTCTACTCCACGCTGCGGAGACCCCCGCTGGAGTCCTGTGTCCAGCTCTGGAGCCCTCAACACAGGAAAGTCATGGACCTGTTGGAGTGGGTCCAGAGGAGGGCCACCAAAATGATCTGAGGGATGGAACATCTCTCCTGTGAGGACAGGCTGAGACACTTGGGGTTGTTCAGCCTGGAGAAGAGAAGGCTCTCGGGAGATCTTATGCATCCTTAAGCATAACATGACCTGGGTGGCCATTACTGTCATTGTGAAAACAGGAATAATATGAAAAACAACTCCATGGTGGGATTCTCAAAATCCTAAGATCTAGATTCATTTGAACTAAGACTTTAAATGAGACATCTAAGTGGTATTCCTTAGGTGAAGAGAAAGAAATAGAGAGAGAAATTGGTTCAGCCCACTTAATATGTGGCTAGATCTGAAGATGTATTGGACAGATTTGTGCATAAGTGCCTTAGGATAAAAAAACCCACCCATAAATCTCAATACAGTGTTATTACATGGAGTCCATTGACGGTTATGTGACATAGCCCTATTGGATCAAATCTGAAATTTTACCCTATTTATAGTTAATTTTTCTCAATTACACATACTTTGAATTTAATGTGAGGTAATGTGAGGAAAAATGAGAGTCAGAAGAGTAATAGCTGCAGGATTTGCATCACTGATAACAGTAGCAAAACATTTCTGAGAAGCAAAACTGTTCAACAGATTTGCTCTTAATTAAAATAAAATTGATTTTATGAAAAATATTGTTTGTCTTCACTATTTCACAGACACAAAAAGCAGCATTGATTAGGTGTCTCTAGAAAAGGGAAGAGCATGCTTTTCTTTCTGTTTTTCTCAGTTGTGCTCACTGTGTTACTGTCTTCAAAGACCATAAAATAAAACATGACACAATACAATATTAATATTGTCATGAACTGAAAATTGTTATCATACCCGTTCAAGCAGGTTACTTCACTGCCAAGAAAATAGTTTGCAGAGCCAGAAACTGAAGGTTGAATACCAAAAGCTTGAGGCTTCTTGAAAGACATTCACTGTTCCTCAGGGGAGTCCTTTAGTAAACAAGGATTTCAAGTTGTGCCAAAGCTGTTTGTCACTGAAAGTAGGAAATTTTCATTCTTTTTCATCACTGACGTGAAAAGGTGGTAAGGAAAAGTACTTTCATCTGCAGTGTGAACTCAGGAATGATGCAAAAATGAAAGTAGATTTCTTTGCAATAAACGTGGAGACTGAAAGCTGAATAAATACGAAACTCTACAAAATTTTGAGAGATTGTAAATTTTGAAAGAATAACTTCCTAAGAAACTCTACTTTGATAATCTTTTCTGAGTTCTAAATTATTCAGATATTTTTGCCATTTTTAATAGGTGAAATGTATTGATTTATGAATTATCAGCATAACAAAAAGCTTAGTTGAATATAGGTGGGCTTCCCCATCAGAATCTGTGCAAGACTGGATCTGTGAGTAGGTCTAAGCCAAATAAATCCACCATAGAAATCTAAGAACTTCTCTGAACTAATACAAAGATACTTTTGTCCATCCCTACAGTACTATTGAAATAAGAGGTAGAGAGACATGAAACTCTAGAACTAACCCCTCCCTTTGCCTCCTAGAGTGGCTGAGAAGACTCAGCTCTTTTATGCCCCCATTACAACACAGTTAATAAATGTTCAAAATATCAAAATGAAATAAATCTGGAGCAATTAAGATTTTTATAAAAGCAATTGTCGAGTGTTCATGTTCTCTGGATCTGAAGTTGTGTGTCTCAGAAATATGTTGTTTTCTTAAAAAATATACTAGAAAATATTTGCATGGATTATACACTCAAATACATTTCTGTTAGCTTACTGAACAAATGTACATCGATGTGATATTCAAAGCTGTTTTAATTACCTAAGTGTAAAATGAGAATATTTCTCTGTTCATGTCTTCAGTACTGGAAGCCAGCAAAGGAAAGATATTTGGGAATGTCCAAAATTAAAATCCTCTATCCTGAAATTGTGCTTTTATTTTTTTAAATTTTTTAATTTTTTTTAAAAAAGTTTTTAAATTTTTTTTTTTTTAATTTACCTGAGATGTGGTTTCAGTTTTTCTACCACTTTATATCTTATTTTCACTACACATGTGTGGATGGTAGTTTTATATTAAAGCAGAAAGATTTCTGCTAGACAACAAGATTAACAGGATATTATAGTTAAAAAATAATGATGTAATGTTTCTTATGGCTGAGGGAAGATAGAGGTTATATTAATGTTTTAGAGCACGGAATCTTCAGAGTTTTAGAAAATAGAACTGAGCACCTTTAATTTTCTGTTCACCTGAACTGTACTGAAAAGGAACTTTATATTTGAGAAGTGTTGCAAATGAAGTTTTGTGAAGGCAAAAAATGTTGGGATAATCTAGAGACCATCAGAAATCTGAAGATAAAACCTCAAATCAATTAGCAAATATAAAATAAGTACTGATGCCTTTGAAATCTATTAGAACTTCATCAACCACTCAAGATTATCTAACAATGTATGGAATAGTCATAAACACTCAAGGGGAATTCTTCTTACTGTCTGTATGATCCTTCATATTTTCACTTAAGCATAGGGATTATCAGTGACTACAGTAACACTACCATTCGAGAATGCATTTGCTTTCTGAATAATTTCTATTTGTATATGAACTGCTGAACTGCATCTTTCAAACTGAATATGAGACTGTTCTGAATGACAAAGCACAAAATATAATGCTTAAAACAAGAAGTAAAAAAAAAAAAGATTGATGTTAACATAATTCTCCCAAATACACAGAGGCTTCTACCAAGAACTTGTTCTTTTGTGCCATCTGTTCATCATTCTGCCTCTCTGTTGAATGAGGTTGCAACTGTGATTTTAATTTCAATGAGTATTCTGATTCCATAGGAAATAAATAAAAGGTTATACTGTTTACAAAGAGAAAAGCCTAAGTAAAATAAGCACTTTGATAATTTAGGAAGAAAGATGATGCTTAATATAATCACTATATCACAATTATTTACTCTATTGAGCAGTGGTATTGTAAAATGCAGTTATCAAATACGTAAGTTTTGTTAGAAACTTGAAAAGAAATCAGAATGACAGAACTGAACAACTAGCTGATAAAACCAATTGTTCGCAATTGATCTTTCCACTAAATTTGGCTAATACTGGGAAAAGCTTATGGAGTTTTAAGTTAAATTCTTTGCTAATCTTTGCTAGAAGATTATAGACAACTTCCAGAGTGTTTTGTTTAATTCTGTTCGTATTTTAAAGTACAATCTTTCAAACTGCTGCAGAGACATTTACTAAAGCACTGTAATCTTTCCTAGATTACACATATAGATAATTTCACATGCCTATATCTAAGATATCTGAAGTTAAGCAAACTTTCTTATGTCACTGTTCTGCAACAGAATCCACACAAAATGATCATTTCACACTCATTGCTTCTATCATATTGCTGGGCTCAGAGTACTGTAATTCATGGACTAGTAATTCAGTAGAGCTTTATTGCAAAGACTAAATAGTGTAGTGCTGTGTCTTGAGTTTCTACTAGTCCAACTTTTTCTAAAGTTTCTGAAGTTTCTAAATAAAAAATAAATTATAAAACAGAACTATAACTATTTCATACATCAAGTCAATGGCAGTTCTAAAACCCGTAAACGAAACACTTAATCATGATGAGTCTGAAGTGGGGAGTCTCTTTTCCAGATATTTTTGAGGTGTTTGTTGAGGGGACTTCTAAGATAAGGTTATCTGTGGAACGGAAAATTGTATATCGATTGTCTCCAAAATAAAAATTACTTTTATTATCAAAGAGTTTATTTACTGAAATCACAGATGGTGTCAACATGCTTCAGTAGTCCTCTTTCAGTAGCTGAGAAGAGAAAGAGATTGCAAATTAGTGGAATAGACCAGGTATAGAGAGCAGAGCTGTGTAGTTTTGATGAACAAAATTGAGTTTTGTTTCATTAAGATCAAGGAGAAAAAAGTTCAAGTTCTTTCTTTTCTTTCTTCTAATTTAGGAAAATTTTAATAGAAAACTATACTTATATGTCAAAATGTCATAATAGTTTTACATCTTTCAAACTGTTCTTGGGCAATAATAATTGCTCGAAACATGCATTTAAAAATAATTTTGCTACCCCTAAAACTATTCTCAGCTTTCAGGTTATTTTCTTCAATCATGCATCCTATTGAATCCTTCCCTCTCAGAACTGGGATGGTTAAGTCCTTTCTAATGAAGCCTGTAAGTCAAAGATGAGCAGATATTGCAGCTTCATATAACCAGGCACAACTCTTACCTGAAGATAGTGGGGTTCAATCTCAAGAGAGTTTTATAGATCTCAATAAAATCTTTCTTTGAGGTTATGTCTTAACAGTGATATCCAGTAGCAGCACAGTGCCATGGAGGTCTAAGAGAACAAAACAAGAACTGTGTATGTTATTCATATTAATAGGGCCAAAATGTTTAATTTTTATGAGGTGGAAAAATAAAAAATGGACTTTATCTTGCAAAGGACACTGTTATTAAATGCCCCTTTTTATGAAATGGTTATAGAAGGTTAATGACCATGCTTATTTTCATTTATCTCCTCTGTGTTGTCATGTCCAAACTGGTGCAAAAGTGTGAACTGAAAAGCATGTTTCTTGGGAGTGAGTCTTGGTCAGCCCCTCCACCTGCAAGCTTGTGTAGCCAAAGTACACAAAAATGTCCCACTGTAGTAGCCCTCAGTGATGATTTTTCTGACTACTCAAGCTTGCAGAGATGAGCATGTAGCAGCTGGGGCTGAGGAGTAACAGAGGCACAAGACAAAGTTATAAGGTCCTTTCCAAAGTCATTAGCATTTTTCCTCTTTTCCAGTGTATAACAGCTAAAAATTTGTATTTTGGTAGTATTACCTTATTATCTTAAAAATAATAAATCCATACAATTCTGTTTTCTATGATACTGTACTCTTAATTTTTTCCCCCATTATACATGTGTCCTCGTTTTGGCTGGGATGGAGTTGTTTTTCTCTTCCCGATAGCTGGTATAGCGCTGTGCTTTGGAGTTGGTATGAGAATGATGTTGATAACACACTGAAGTTTTAGTCATGGCTAAGTAGTTGTAGTGCTTATCCTAAGTCAAGGACTTTTCAGATTCTTATGCTCTGCCAGCGGGGAGGTGCACAGGAAGCTGGGAGGGGACACAGCCGGGACAGCTGACCCAGGCTGGCCAAAGGGATATTCCCTACCACGTAACGTCATGCCCAGTACATAAACTGGAGTTGGCCGGGGGGCAGGAATCGCTGCTCGGGGACGGGCTGTCGATCGCCGGGTGATGAGCAATCGCTGTATTGGGCATCACTTGTTCCTGTACATTTCATTGTCGGAGTATTATTATTGTTACCATTGTGGTTTCCTTCTCTCTTGCTTCTCTTAAACTGTTCTTATCTCAACCCATGAGTTTTTCCTGATTCTTTCCCCCATCCCACTCTTGTGGAGGAGTGAGTGAGCGGCTGCGTGGTGCTTAATTGCTGGCTGGGGCTAAACCACGACAACATGTATGCATACAAGTCCGCAGGCACAGACACAAAATGCGAACAACTCTACTAAAAAATTATTCTTAATATACCCACCAGCTAAAAACCAGTAGAGCCACGACTGATAAAACTGTTCCACAAACCTCTCTCCACCACATCTACTATGATGAGTAAAACCTAATCTTGTACGTCCATCCCTGCATCTCAAATCCAAATATTAAGCCATGAACTGTGTACCCACACCAAAAGACATACAAACACTGAGGAGAAATAAGTTAAAATTGTTCAGGTACAAAATCAACAGGAAAGGAACACCATGGGCAAAAAAACAGAGCTGACACTCTCCTACTTCCCTCTCCTGTTACCACTTACTACTTTTCTTTCACCTGTTTTGGCAGACTGCATCCCTCGCACCACCAGAGTTATGAAAAAAAAAAAGGCCTTTTCCACTGCTGGAAGGTATTTGTTCTGTCTCTCCAGAATACGAATGTTGATGCTGTCATTCATGGTAATTACACCACTGGCAAGACTAAAGGGTGAATGACAATGTCTCCAGAAAGTTTTCAAGTGAAACGTAAGTTAAAAATACTCCTCATGGAGCATTTTTTTGTTTCTTTTGCCACTGTGAGGTGGCTTTAAAAAGCTAAGCACTGCGGTGAGAAGTGTCTCAGGAAATACACTGATGTACAGCTGGCCAACAACATCAGAAGAATGAGGGATATTCAGGTTTCTTCATAAGGACAAATTTATTTCCCTTCATAGATCTGGTGGCCACAATGCTTTTACCACATTCAGTTATCATAACTTTTCTCAAAAAAACTTTCTGAATCAAATACTTTTGCTTTTATGTTGCACCTCTGAGTGCCTTTTCAGAGACACAAAGCCTTTTAAAAAGTATAAAAAACTATGTTTCTCTTTAATTTTTCTGCTAGTATAAGGAAAGTGATTCTTTTTTTAACCTAGAAGAAATTAAGTGTGCATGCATATAAATCAACTGAAATGGCTGTAGAAGAAAAAGCTGGTGTTATTTTGGAATCGAACAGGAAATGATAAGCTTAAGTTGCGATATAAGAGATTTTGGTTAGACAGTGAGGGGAAAACATAACAACTCTGTAACTTTAGTTTTCTTACTTAAGTTCATGTTTAGTTCAGTTCTGATATTTCCAACATTGTTTTACAGAAAAACTAAGGAAAAAGCAAAGGTGAAATTGTGTTCCTGGTACAGGGTGACAGAAAGAAAAGGTTGAAAACAGCATTATGTGGGCTTCATACAGATCTCATTTTCTTCACTGGGACTATTTTTACAGTTAATGTTAGGTTAACATTAGGTGATACATGATACTTCAAGTCGTACTGAAATATTAAAACTTTAATTCTATTGCATTAGTACTCACACTAAGGAAAGAACCTGCACAGTTAAAAATAGTTATAAATTTATTGTGTAAGTAAGATTTTTTTAAATTTGAGACAATTAAATAGTCTTTATTTTTACCTTTTTATCAGTAGTTGCATTGCTGCCTTTTTGATAAGAGATACTAAGAGCAAAAGACAAGGCAGTTGTTGTGAGAACCACTGCCTGTCTCCTTTGTGCCACCTCTTATGAACTTAAAGTCAAATTTTTCCAACAACAGAAGCAGATCCATAGATGTAATTGGGATCTGGCTGTTTCCATAGCACTACATGGAGTCTCAGTTTAATGTGTTGCTGACCTCTAGTTTGCTAGGACAGTGTAAGTCCCTCCCCTGGTTAAAGGCAGATGTAAAGATGTTTCAGTGCTAAATGTGTACAGGGGGGGCCTTGTAAGGATTGCTGCCTAACCTCCCAAAGTCTTAAACACAGCCTTAGCAAAAAAAACCCCCAAAAACCAAAACCCACCATTGGAATATTCTAGACTAAAGTACATGAACAAAATATATATAATCAAACATGCACGTGAGTACAGGGTTTCCCATCACCATTGCTTATTGCTTAGTAAGGTAAGAAACTATTAGTGGGGTAAGAAATAAGAATAGAATAATTCTGTATTTATCTTTCTGTCTCAATTCCCTACCCTTCTGAGCAGTTGCCAGCATATAGCAGGAGCCATCTCAAGTTGTCTAAATGCCTTTCAAAATTTGTGGTTTCTTTCCTGATTT
This sequence comes from Phaethon lepturus, assembly GCF_000687285.1. NCBI lineage: Eukaryota > Metazoa > Chordata > Aves > Phaethontiformes > Phaethontidae > Phaethon > Phaethon lepturus. The sequence continues at coordinate 11,364 of NW_010537128.1, read as the reverse complement.
GTGGAACATTTCTATCACATTTAATTGTTTTCTGACTTCTACTGTCTTGTTAGGTCAAGCTATTTCTGACCTTGGCCTAAGCTCCCTGTGTTCTGGACAGTGTTTGTTTCTTCAGGTTTCTTATTTGTTTTTCCTCTCTACCTGCCTTTTTTTGATGAGGCTTCCACCAGCGTACAGCACCCAGCAGATCACAGACTTCTCTGTTCTGCTTTGGGTAACTTTCCATTGTTTGAAAATAAACTCTTCCCCACAGACAGAGAAGAGAACACTGGCTCTCCAGGGCTTCTGCTAACCCATCATCCCAACTTGCTTTTAACTACTGTCACTGGTCTGGGGGGACACAGTTTTGTCCTTGCCGATAGTACTGCAAGAACTTTAATATGGAAGAATTAAAAATAATGAAAAAGCAGAGGAATTTTGTAATAACTCTACCTCATGAAACAGAATCTGTAAATTGTGTATAGACAATTATTTAAACCATAAGAGCCAATGAACTTATTTGGACTTGATACATTTTTTTTCTCCCAGTGGAGCTGTTGAGCTCACTGTCAGGGGGAGTCCTCCTGGGACAGAAAATTGTATGAGATTCAGATAATCTCTTTGCAAAAATCTCTAGGCACTTTCATCTCTCTAAGCTACTTTATACGATGAGCTAAAATGACTGTGGCATACCATGCTAATAAAACGCTCATGGATTTTCATCCTCCGCTCATCTTCTGTCCCAGATAGCGGAAGGGAGAATGAGAATAATGCTGTGTATTTTCTCTCTTTATGGAAAGGGCTGTGCATAGTCAGTATTTGTAATCTATAATACTAGTGAGATTTAGCAGTTTGTAGTTCCGTATTTTGTTAGCATTTCTCAACATTATTACAAAAGATTTACTGTTCAGAATTTGGATAGGTCATTTTACTTTTCTATTGCTATGTAACGGAGAGAAATTATGTTTATATCTATTTATATAAATGCATATATATGTTAATGAAAACCAGAATATATAAAACTAGAAAATGGATGAAGCATGACTGGGTTCTCTACCTAATTTTAATAAAGCAAGTTACAACTGACTGAAGGTTAGCTTTCACAGTGGCTATTAAGAGGAGTTAATGTAGTCAAGTTACTCTGAGATCAAACCTTGTTTGAATTATTAGGACTTCAAGTTTTATATGTTATGATACTATTTTACACTTGAAACTCACCAGTGTTGTATAGACTGCAGAACGAATTTTAATTGGAAAATTACATGTCAGTGAACTAGAACTAGATCTCTAATTCCATTTTACACAGAGGTTGATTAAAAAAAAAAGGAATCATAATTTTCCCTCCTTCCCTGTGACTCTATTTTCCTGGGAATAGAAAACAATATCTTGGTCTCGCTTTCCAAAAAGTAAACAAGGTGATAATAGCAACAGCCATTCTGTCAAACTTTTCCTCATACCAAAGGAACTTTGGGATCTTGTAGATTTCTGCCAAATAGCTTTGCTTCAGTGCAGCAATAAGGCCAAATGAATGCACCATAGTTAGTCCCTAACTCAGCAGGAGGGAACACAGAGCGAGGACGCTGACTGTCAAGCAATGACAAATCTTGCGACAGCCCCCAGCTGGCGACTCGGCCCTTCTGACAGAGGTCAACAGCAGAGTCAGCAGAGATAATGCAGGCCCGCTTGTCAGCTCCTTCAGCACGAAGTCCTTTGCTGGCAGCCTACACTGAGACTTCCAGCTTTACATTTGCAACTCTGAGGGTGAGAGTTTGTGATGAAGCTGAATCAATGTAATGGTGTGCTTCCAGTAAAATCGGCTGTCCCTTTCTCCCATGTTCTCTCATCCTAGATGCCTACTCCCACCTCCTTCCTGCTGCTGACTTTGGCACTCACCTGACCTCAAAATGAGACAGTTCAACTTGCTTAGCCAACGGAAGGCTAACAAAATTAAAACAGGGATGGATGCCTAGTAGTGTAGGTGGCTCAAAAAAGGAATGAAAACTGTGGCTGTAAGTGAGCAAAGAAGGACTGCTTCCTTTGATGCAAAGGGTTATTAGATTGGCTCGTTCACATTGTAAAGCTTCGTCCTGTGAAGTGCAGTGGAAATGGAGAACTTGCTTCATGTGTCGGCTGCAGTGAGTAGTCACTGTCACCAAAGAGAAAGAACAAGTAGTGGATGGTAAGGCAGCCACGGCATGTCCTGCTAGAATTAGTGTGCTGCCCGGGGTTATCCAGTATTCAGATTATGTTGGGGTTAGCCATTAAATCAGCAAATTGCTGGGATTTTCCACTGCTATGATCTAACTTGCTGCATCATTATTATGCTACTATCTAAAGCCATCAACACTTGAATTCCAACTGCTCCCACAAACAAGCCAGGTAGGATGAAACTAAAGCATCACTTAGGTTTGTGTATGCTGTAATTCTGAAATGCAATCATATGTGCAGGATCCTTGAATTAGCTTTGGCTATCCTACCTGTTGAGAGCAGTGAAACTGGAGCAGTATGGTTACTGCAGAAAGACTGCCTAGGACCCTGCCTACCTATTTAGTTGTGCTATGAATGTTTGCTGAACTCTTAGCACCTGAAGCCCCCTTTACACTTACCGAAGTTCAATGTTAGCATAGGAACACTGAAATCAGTCTCAAAATGCAATGCAGGCATGCAGGCACCGCCTTCGCTTGAACTTTTCCAAAAGCAGTTGCTGTTGTTCCCCATGAACTGCCAAGAAATCCAGCAGCGCCATTTTCAGGTTCTCAGAGTTGAATGTGACAAGGAAAACTTTGGAAGGTTTGCCTGCTTTCTACTGATTTTCTTCAGCAAACTAAAAGCATTATAAAGAAATGTGTCAATTTAAAACATCATTGGACGAACAATTTCTGACTAATTGCATGTCTCAGATTTCTGCTGGTTAACTGTCATTTGACCCTTGATTACAAGAATAACAGAATTATCCTCTTAAGTACAGCTTCCTAAGTGGAGGAATTGCTTTGCAACGTGTTCTGGACGATACAGATGTGGTTCTGGAGCTCAGAACTCAATAGAGCCTGAGTCCTAGGATGCAAAAATATTGCCATGGAAAAACATAACAAAAACCAGGAAGCATTGTGAAAGCTGAGTAGCTCTTATTTTCATTTAACTGATGACAAACCCTGTTATTTAACAAATTTATGGTTCTCTGTTTTGGATTGTAACCAGGCAATTGAAGCAATATTTGCAGGAAGGGGGAGAAAAAGAGAAGGCAGGCTCTAAATTTGCTCTTTAGAGCAAACTCTTTAGTTTGCTCTAAACCTTCTCTTCAGCTTCTTGAGCCTAAAACATTTCGTTCAGTTAATTTCATGTCATTCAGATGCTCACTGTGAATGTCAAATACTGCCATAAGTATTTGACTTAGAGAAGATCATCTTCTGTTCAAACATCTCAGTCTAAACAAATGAAGACCCAAACCCATGTCAAAGCCTCATGCCAATTTTACTTGGACCCTGTAAAGAAGTTGCATGCATTTCTAGTTGAGTATTATGTCCTAATTAGGTATAATCACAGAATCACAGAATCATTAAGGTTGGAAAAGAGCATCAAGTCCAATCATCAACCCAACATCACCAATAATGTTGGCACACAGGACCTGGGAGGAGCTGGAAGCTGATTCTGGAGGAAGGACATCATTTAAAGTGACGAGAGTGCCCTTAGAAATAGAAACCTTCAGAGGGAACAGCCTTGCCAAAGCTAACATGCTTCAGTTAGTTGTCTGCACTTACATCTCAGTGAATTATGAAGAAATAAAAGACCTGCAGAATATAATTTTTCTACTAAATTATTCTAGCTAAAGAAAAAAGAACTTCCTGAACACTTTTGTCTCAGGCATTTTCATACCTACTTTATAGAAAGGCATGATTCATGTGTCCTTCCTACAATGTCTCTGTTATATATGACAACAAGAAACTGGCAGAAACTCATGTTATTTAAAAGCAAAACAAATTCAGATGATTTTTAAAAATCCTTCTAAAAAATGGTTCCTTTGTTCAAGAAATCAGAGTATTTAGGATTGTCTACACAGGAATATACTCTTTTCTTTCCATTTTAATATAATGAAAAATATAGTTCTTCTTTTCTGTTTCCTGTGCAAGCTGAGTAGCTGAATATCTTGCTTTACAACCCCAAAAACCAAGAGACAAACATCACATGGATACAGTACAAATGTTGCTTGGTAACTACAATTTTAATTAACAGTCAAAAATAACCAATAAATGACCAAGCTAGATATACATAAACATCTCTTTGTTCTTGAGATGTACAATTTAAAGTCCTAATCAGTATTGTTGATGAAGATCCTATGAAACAAAAACTGCTGCAGTAGGAATCAGCTCTTCTTTCTGTTCCTGGGTAACCTTGGGAAATTTTATTCTTTGTGCTTTAGTCCCTTTGTTCCTCCTATGTCATGGAAATAATAGTATTGGTAAATGAGCAGAAGTTTTTTAACGTTTGCATAAGTGTTTGTACCCATCAGTTCTTGCATTCTATACATAAATGTACTTTGCCTCTTACGATACGCTACAGCTCTGAACATTTCTGTCAGTACACTACTGTGGGAGAATGTATGAGGAACTAGATACAACAGGAAAGAGTAGGAAGTTTAAGCTAATATATATTATAAGTATGAGGCAAAAAATCACTGACAGTAATTTATATGACCCCTATATGACATCATATCACTATCTTCTCAGCAAGATGTTTCCAAAATTCCAACCCTTTTTCCTTTAATTTGTACAATGTACATAGAAAGGTATATGAAATATAATACAAATCTAGGCATGTTTGTTTTAGCAGCAATAGAAGGCCTTCATTAATGAAGCTTTTTTCCTTGCTTTGTTACTGCTTCTCATCATCGTCTTTATTTGCGACCTCTTTTGGTCATTACTTGCCTCCTATATTCTTCCTTTAACCAGTCATCAAATGTTCCTATAGAAACATCTGGGGGGTTTTTTGTTGTTATAATTTCTTTTACACTTTATTATTTTCACATTTGTTTTATGTTTCTCATCTGCCACATTTTCACCTCCAGATGTCCATCAAAAATATGTTCTTCATAATAGCTGACTCACCTAGAGATGTAAAGACATAGTTTAATTATTTCATTCCAGTTTTTGGCAAGATGACAATAAGAGCTAAAAGTGTTAATCCCAGGCTTTCAAGGCCCTTGCAAAATTAAATATTAACCATGGACAATAAAACAGATCAAAGAATAATGTGCATATAAGCTCACAATCCACTTAATACTAACCTGCAACAGTCAAAATAATAATAGAAAAATGCATTTGTAATGAGCATAATATTTTAACTGAGGGAATAATTTATCACTGGAACAATTTACCAAAGCATGTGGTAGATTCTGCACTGTTTGAAGTCTTTATTATTGAGCTACTAGTGCATTTTAAAGGATATTTTATCTTAGAAACCTTTTCGTGAGTAGTTTATATTAATGAATCACAGGAAAACCTCAAATGTTCTTAAAACCTATGCAAGAAAGAAGTTAGAAGAGGAAGTCCTGCAGGCAGAGCATTAACTTTTCTTAAATTACTGTTTTTAAAACAGTTTGACTGCTTACAAAATCTAGGAAAAAGGTCTCAGGAATGTGGAGAAGAGTGAATGGAATTTCTTGATTCAGGAATTTTCCAGACCCCAAATACAGGTGGAAAAGGTGTTGTAATTACAGAATCACAGAATCACTAAGGTTGGAAAGGACCTTCAAGATCATCAAGTCCAATCATCAACCCAATACCACCATGCCCCCTAAAACATGTCCTGAAGTGCCATGTCTACAGGTTTTTTGAATACCTCCAGTGATGGTGACTCCACCACCTCTCTGGGCAGCCTGCTCCAATGCTTGACCACTGTCTCGGTGAAGAAATTTTTCCTAATATCCAATCTAAACCTCCCCTGGTGCAACTTGAGGCCATTTCCTCTTGCCCTATCTCTGGTTACTTGGGAGAAGAGACCCACCTCACCACAACCCCCTTTCAGGTAGTTGTAGAGAGCGATAAGGTCTCCCCTCAGCCTCCTCTTCTCCAGACTGAACAACCCCAGTTCCCTCAGCCGCTCCTCATAAGACTTGTGCTCCAGACCCCTCACCAGCTTCGCTGCCCTTCTTTGGACATTGCAAGGTGTTATCCCTTGCAACCCAAAGGGAGAAAATACAAGTTGATTCAGGGAAAGTATAGTGAACAGGATTCAGAAAAGTGTTGGTAGAAAAAGGCAGACGCTATGGTGGCAGCACAGGTGTTTCTTAGAATATGATTTTGTGCCTGCCAACCTCCAGATAGTTCTACTAATGCTTTGCATTAAGGAAGCAGACTGAGAGCAGTACAGGTTACAGTTGTCAGACATGGCCTGTCTTCCTTGTTGCTGCAGGCCCTGTTGGGAGGTGGTGCTACATTAAGTCTCTGCTGGGAGCTTAAGTCATTAAACAATATGCATGCTACTAAGAAGAAAAAAAAAATCAAATATACTGGTAAAACAGCTATGTAGTTACCTTTGTATAATATTCAGCAGTAATACACATAGATTCATTCACATAGAAAATTATGCAACATATTTTTTGAGGTTATTATCTTTCCATTGCATTTATTAAAAAGTTGGGATTATCTTTAAATCTTGGTACAGTCATCTCTCTAAGGGTATAACAAACACCTTCTCCTTGATCAGCGACTCACCCACCACTACAGTATAATAGCTAATAAAGTTCAAGGAGAGTTTATGTTAGATATTAATAAGTAATACGAATTTATCCCCCACCAAAATTTATGACATCAGAAGCTTCACCTTCTTCTGAAATTCACTAATATATCAGACACCTCACCTACACTTACTTAAAGAATAAGCTATGAAATGAAACATTCATGAAAAAAAGCTAGCTAAGCACCAGATTTCTAACATCATTTAAGGACATGGAGATACAAACAAGGCTTTTGGGAGGTGCTTGGTTTTTTTTTTTTCAAATCATCTCATTCTCCATCAAATCAGTGGATGTCAGATTCTTTACGACAGGAGCTAGTGAGTTTTTAAGCAGCTCACTAGTAGATTGCTTACAGCTCCCTTGGGTTGCTCCTCTGCTGAGGTGATGACACACAGCCACAAACAGAGCTGAGCTGGCACAGAGATTTTTGAGTAGTTTCAATATTTGGCTCTTTGTCTCCCACTGATCAAATACTCCCACACTTCACAGCCTCCTCAGCTGAGGTATGTGTCTTTACACAGGGTTTTGATAGAGGACACCTGGGTCAGGAACACTGGTCACCTTTACATTTAAATGGTTTTCAAAATGCAGCTAGGGTCCCAGTATATCCATGTTCCGTATTTTCCTTGTTGGAAGCATCCTGTATTATATATGCAACATCCTGCAAGCTTGGTGTATTCCCCTGAATATACATCAATGTAGCAGTGAGCAGGGCAGGCTGCAGCACATGCCTTGTCGCACCCCATTCGTCCCCACCCCCAGGATGCTTAGAATACATCTGGCTTTACTCAGAAAACTATGGGGGGAAAAAAAGTTGGCTATACGTCTGGACTTCAGTTGGTTTCATAATGAAAGCTGTATTGGAAATGAACTGGAGTACTTTTGTGGATGAATTGTTCTTTTACAGGAAGAACTTTCTCTGAGCGGTGCTTGCAAAGTGGTTCAAGGACCCTGCTACACCTCCAGAAATAAGTTCTGCTGGATTTATGACAACAGTGGTCCTGGCTGCTGCACCCAATATTTCAGTCTGGTGAGTACAACATGACTACATTACACAGTACCTATATCACTCTTACATATAATGTTGATTGTAGGCACTCTCATGTCAGACCAAAGTACTAGTACACCATACCTTTAAAAGGATATTTTGTTCCTGCAAAGGTTCACAGGACAACAATTCTCTCCGGAAGATGATGCCTCATCACTGTGTTGAAGACGTGTTCAGCAGTTCTCAAACACATTTTAAGTGTAGTCTCCCAAAGGTCTTGATTTTCTGTGGAATCATCAGCTCTTGGCATAGATGCCACTTCTTTGGGACAGCCTCAGAAATTTGGGTTGAAATCTTTTGAAAAGCCCATTTATTAAAGAGAATTTATCAAGAAATAGGATACTGCTGTAGACAACGTGCTCATTCCTTGTGAACATGACTATGTGCTTCTGAAATGGGGGAGCCACACTTTCTCTCCAGGAAGTTCCTAAAGATAACAAATAACCTGTGCAGAAGTATAGGGACATCCCATTACCATACAAAGAGATACACTAATCCTTTTGTTTTCATTATTAGAAAGTTTCTTGACCACAAAGTACTCCAAAATTCAGTCTAAAGTCCGTAGATCTATATACAGCTGCTGTTTCACTTCTTTTTTTAAAAAAAAAGTTTCTAAAAAAGTCCATCATCAGGTTTAAGACTATGTTTTGCAGATTTCAATGGCTTCTGTAATGGAGGGCTGTGCATTCCTGTGGCTAAAGCAAAACCTTCTCTTAGAAAAATCATCTGCTTTTAGTGAGAACAAATGCTTCAAACTGTCTTTCAGATTGAAACATAAACTCCTCTAAATCAGGGTCATGTTTGACTGTAGGGCAGCTGAACTGCTTTTCCATTGCATATGGAGGGAGTATTGGGAGCTAAGCTTATTTTGAAGCAATGATGTTTTGTTTTCCAGAACAATATTCAGTCTGTGGGGAAATTTTTCAAATAATTCTAATAATTTGGATGAAGTGTTGTCCATTTATCTGAGTAAATATGCATTAAGTGCAGCAATTGAATGTTGTTGGAAGTTTATATTAATTTCATTCTTTTTTTGTCTTGTGAAGCTATGCTGCTGTAAATGATCCAGGTCCTATCATTTAGTTTAAATGATGTTAGATGCTGTGTTAATTTAAAACTAATGCTTTGGTTAGACTGATCAAAATACGATGGCTCCAATGTCAAATGTTAATGGCCAAAATGAAGGGCACATGTAGGGGAGATACTGTAAGAAGCTTAAAATAATTTGGCATTTGTGTAACAGACCTTATAATTTTGTTTCATGAATCACTAAGCCAAACCTACAAAATGCATAGTAATGAAAATGATATGTTTTTGTGAGACAGCAGTAAAAAGAGATACTGTTTTAAGGATATTGTGTAGCTCTCTATGCTTAAATAGTATTGTCTTATCCAAATATCTCAGCTAAAATATCTCAGTATCCAAAATAATAGAGTTAAAGACAGCTGCAATACCCTATTTTAATCACATTAGTTAAGAAGATCATACTAGTTTTATTCTGGGGCAAAAGGATGTACATGTGGTTTATATTGGAGATAGCAGTGCACTTTGATCAAAAACTATATTTTGATCTCCTTTTGTAGAAGAAAAATGTTCAAAGTAAGCTGTTGACTCCTTCCTACTAACATACTTTTGATATATTTTTGCAGAATGCTAATGAGCTATAACTGACACCTTCATCTGGAGTAAGAATACCCCAACTCCTGCTTGAAATGATGCTATGTGGCCCATGGAGAAGAGTGTACACCTGAAACAGTGGTTCCATTTCAACAATAAAACTAAGGAAATTCCCTGAGACTGGACTTCCATTTAGCCAAGGGCTTTTCACAGCACAGTGGGACACAAATTTTAGCAGAAAAGGATGAGTTATTACTCATCCCAATCTCAGTCCCAATGAATATGCTTCCAAATGTCTCAAATTCCTTTTTAATTGCTTGTTTTCCAAAAGTCCACAAACCTTGCACGATCCATGCAGTGCCACTTTACTACAAAGAAGCAAAAGTGTTTGGACTTGGTTTTGTAATAGCATGCTTGCATGAGCTTGGCCTTGAAGCAGAAAAGACCCCCACATCAACCAAATAATCTTGACAGAAACATATCACAGTGGCCAGGTGTGTAGGTGTCTTCCTTCCTTCCTTCCTTCCTTCCTTCCTTCCTTCCTTTTTCTTTCTTTCATTCTTTCATTTTTTCATTCTTCTGTTCTTTTGTTCTTCTGTTCTTTCTCCCGTTCTCTCTTTTTCC
>NW_010537127.1:0-14504 GCF_000687285.1 Phaethon lepturus | reverse complement strand
TGCCGGCTGGGGCTAAACCACGACAGAGGGACAGGCCTGAGCCAAAACAGGGGCTTTTTGTACTACAGCAGACTGTGGGCATCAACCATTTCATGGCACAAGAATTGTAGTTTGAGTAAAATCATACTTAAGTCCTCAAAGTCACTTGGATCAATGTTCTAATCTTTTCTAGCCTAGGTTTCTTTAATTAAGAACAGCCTCACTTCTACATGAAATTGCTTAGCAAACTATATATCAGCTGTAAGTGAGGGAATGCCCTGAAGAAAATCTCTAAGATTTTGTGGGTTAGGATATCAGGATTGTTTTTATCAAAATGAGAAATCTGTCTCTCTTATTGCAAAACTAGTTTCCCGTTGTATTCCTTGAGGGGGAGCTCCAGTTAATGAAAACCACTCAGGGTGCAATCCACTGAAGGAAAAAAACTACAAAGTAAAGGAACTTTTTCTAAAGATGCTAATAAACTAATTGATGGAATGAATCTCTTATTCATATGTAACAAGACTAATTTTCTAGCCAATACACTGTTTTACCAGCTGTCCTCCTTCATTTAGTACACAGTAGTTTTGTAACCAGGATTTCTGTGTCATCTTCAGGGGAGCACAATGGTCCAACTGGCTCCTGTGCTCAGCTCCTGTTCCTTGTGTGCACTGAATTTCTCAGCCTGTCCCAACCCAGAGCAAATATATCACTTTTTCTGTGAGTTCCCATCTACTCTCCAGGGAATAAAAGTTTCCAGTAAGTTAAATTAAAAAAAAAAAACAAATTATGACACACAAAGAGAAATCACTTAAATCTTTTATATTTTAAGGAATGTTATTCATCTCAGCCTTTGAGAAAAAGTTAAAAAAGTGCTACAAATTCTGCATTCTAACCCCTTTCTTTTTTAATGCAGTACTGCATTTTAAGCTGCAGGTTCAAAGGTTCTACTAAGGTAGAATCTTCCAGCTGTAATTTTTCTTACTGGAACATCTTTCTCTTTTACTGAGAGATACTTTTTTTTTGTCCTCCACTATTTTGTTTTTCTACTTGAAGGTTCATTTTAACATGGAATTATAATTGCACTCTAAGAGTTAACTGTTAATTAGAATTCTTGACATAACAAGATTTTTTTAAAAACTTACTGCTTTTGCCAAGTGGAAATAGATTACACTCACAGGTGTGTCTGACCTCAGATTGAGACCTCAAGGATTCCCATCCTTGCTATGCTGTATTTCAAAATAAAAAAAGAAATCCTAGTGTTTGGATAAGAACCATCATACTATTGACTTGCCTCTACATCTTCTGCAATACAACAGAAGCAGCAAGTATTTTAGTAATTTTATGGCCTTTGCTAGTCACATGGTCGCTGTAATATTGTTTTGGACAGGCTTATGGCACCAATGAGCTTTAATAAAGCTGGAAAGAAAGGAATCTTTATTTCTTTAAGACATTCCTATTTCTATGTGAATAAAACCAAAAAGATCAATTTACCTTATGACAACTTGAATATGCTGTATTACTCTTTTGTCTGTTTTCACCTGCTTTGCATATAGAAATATAAGGGAGTTGTGCAGTGATAAGGCAGTCATTAGTATAAAGATGTGCTTTACCACCATTCTTTCATTGTGGAGCATATAGGCAAATGCAGTCATTCACCGTGATGAGGAAGGCTTTATCATAAAGGGCAGAGGAAGGTTGCTGGACTGAAACAGGCCAGACTTACAAGACTACCTAGCATCATGAATCTTGCCTCAGAGGGTTGGAACACCTCTCCTATAAAGAAAGGCTGAGAGAGTTGGCATTATTCAACCTGGAGAAGAGGAGGCTCTGGGGAGACCTTCTTGCAGCCTTCCAGTACTTCAAGGAGGCTTATATGAAAGACGGGGACAGACTTTTCAGGAGGGCCTGTTGTGATAGGGCAAGGGGTAATGGTTTTAAACTAAAAGAGGGTAGATTGAGACTAGATATAATAAGGAAGAAATTTTTCACACTGAGGGTGGTGAACCACTGGCACAGGTTGCCCAGAGAGGTGGTAGATGCTAGATGACCTTTAAAGGTCCCTTCCAAAAGAAACTATTCTATGATTCTATTCTAAAATAAAGAGCAAAAGAAAAACAAAATGCTCATTTGCCTATGCAGAAATCAAAAGCTACCCACCTGCTGAATGGCAGCCTTTCACAGGCACCATGTACAGCTGGGGCAGCAGTTTCCAGCTCCTACTGGATTTATGAAGTTCATAATGGAGCAAGCTGCCCGCTACTGCAGCAAGGATTTCCCCTCTGGGCAATGCTGCCGCCTGCTCCCTTCTGCCAGCCAGAGCTCAGTAGGAGCTGAAGCCACTTCTTTAAGGAGAACAGCTCATCACCATCAGCTGCATGCTGCAGCGGTGGCAATGATTGCTGCCAAGGTCCTGCAAGTGCTTTGAATGCAGCCGTTTCCTTTCAGAAAGTGAATCTTGGTGACAGTCAGTGCTATCAGTTGTACCCATGCAGCTAAGGGACAGCATACACTCCAAGTATGATGGATATTGCCGGTGTTGACAAGAAGAGGGACAGCACAGTGTTAACTGAAATGAAAATATTGAAGACAGCTTTATGTAGACTTTATAGCCCCAGACTGATCCGTAGCTGTCTGGGCTTGGTGTTTTGCATCGAGTAATAAATAGCGGCATGTTTCTAGGCACTACTTGTGTCTCAGTAAAGTGCTGAGGCTCATGAGCTGGGACAAAGTGGCTCACACAGGTCTGTGACCATGTCTGGTATTGAATGAAGGTAGCCTTATTGCTGTTTATCCCAGTTTTTCAGCACAGGATGGCTCCACCAAGGGATTCTTGTTTTTCCATCTATTAGCTCTGCTCTTAATTACAAAAGAGGCTTCTGGTGTTCCCTTTGAGCATGGCCAACAGACTCTTGTGCCTGGAGTGTGGGAGAAGGCTAAGACCTCTCTACTTCATCTGTTGGGGAATGTAAAGTTTCAAAGTTACAGTTTGCAAAAGTGAAGGGATAATCCATTTGGCTTAGACCTGAGAAAAAAGACTTAGAGTGTCCTTAGTTGTATATGTGACATAAATTTTAACTTAAGCATATTCTAGCTTTCTGTATGCTTCATACTCTGCTACTATATATACACACACACACACACACTAATAAATAAGATGTCTGGAGATTGCTTGTTGCCACAAATCAGTACCTTGCCATGAGGGGTGTTAGCAATATGGACCATGGTGAGACAGTGCTCTAGACTAAGACCTAACCCTGATTAGGTTACTGATAGAGATGTAGTCATAGTGCTCAACAGGTTGTTTTCCTTCTAACGAATTCTTGATACACATATTATTTTATCAATCCCCTTGTTTAAATGGGCCATTCTAGTTTCCCAGCTTATTCCTTAGACTTAAAGAATCTAAATATAATTAAGTATAAATGTATAATGGTTTATTATTTCCTTAAACTGTATTTAAATGGTACTTAGTCTGTATTGGTTGTTTTTCACCTGTTCCTATATGACTTTTTCTGGTTTCTGCCCTTTACATTACACAAGGATAGGATGTTGCCTGTAAAGGATGTATCTTGTTGAACCTAAGTGCTCTTGCACATTTTTCAGTATTTCCTGGCATCAGTTATTTCCTTGAGGAATGACTCAGAAATGATAAATTGCTTGTCTAGCTTGCTCTGTAACTATCATCTTAAGTAGGTGCATGATCCAACTCTTGAAGACTTTATTATCAGTAACCTAAACCTTTTCATGTTCCTCACCCATGAACCTCTCTGAGACTTTTCATTTGACTACTAGACTGAAAAAATTACAAATTAGTCTTCTCCAACCTTGGAACCTGACTGTCTTCTGTGCAGGTTATTGGAAAAGTAACATAAGCTCCGTTAAAAGTATCAAGTTTTCATGAAAGATCTTGACAACCCCTGAGAGCAGTTATACTAGGAATACATTTTGCAGGTCCAGGATGTTTCTTTCCACAGCTATAATGGAATGGAAAAGTTTCCTGAGAACTCTCTATAGGTAAAAACATGAAATGATTCTGTGATGACAGCATTATAGTTCTTGCAACGCAAAGCCAGACCTTTACTGCTAAGACTACTCCTCAGGAATCCCAGACCCCGGAGATAAGTGAAAAAGCCTGGAGGGAGAAAGACTCTCCACTGGTCGATGAGGTTTGCGTTAGAGATCAGTTGGCTGAACTGAACACTCACAAATCTGTGGGCCCTGATGAGATGCGCCCATGAGTGCTGAGGGAGTTGGCTGATGTTGTTGCAACACCCCTGCCCATTATTTTTGAAAAATCATGGAGAACAGGAGAGGGGCCTCAGGACTGGAGGAAAGCCAATGTCACCCCAGTCTTCAAAAAGTGCAAGAAGGAAGACCCAGGAAATTATAGACCAGTCAGCCTCACCTCCATCCCTGGGAAAGTGATGGAACAGCTCCTTCTGGAGGCCGTCTCGAGGCACATGGATGAAAAGAAAGTTATCAGGAGTAGCCAGCATGGATTCACCAAGGGGAGATAGTGCTTGACCAACCTGATAGCCTTCTATGATGGAGTGACTAGCTGGGTAGATGAAGGGAGAGCAGTGGATGTGATATATCTTGACTTCACTAAGTGTTTTGACACTGTCTGCCATAACATTCTTGTAGCAACACTCAGGAAGTATAGGTTGGACGAGTGGACTGTGAGATGGATCGAGAATGAGCTAAGCAACAGAGCTCAAAGGGTTGTGGTCAGTGGCGCAGACTCCAGTGGGAGGCCTCTATCTAGTGGTATTCCCCAGGATCAGTACTCGGTCCGGTTTTGTTCAACATCTTCATCAATGACCTAGATGAAGGGTTGGAATGTACCCTCAGCAAGTTTGCTGTTGATACAAAACTGGGAGGAGTGGCTGATACACCAGGAGGCTGTGCTGCCATTCAACAGGATCTGAACAGACTGGAGAGTTGGGTGGAGGGGAAGCTCATGAAATTTAACAAGGACAAGCGTAGAGTTCTGCACCTGGGGAAGAACAACCCCATGCACCAGTACAAGTTAGGGGTTGTCCTGCTGGAAAGCAGCTCCATGGAGAAGGACCTTGGAGTTCTGGTGGACAATAAGTTCTCCATGGGACAGCAATGTGCCCTGGTGGCTGAGAGGGCCAATGGTGTCCTGGGGTGTATTAAGAAGAGTGTGACCAGCAGGTCGAGAGAGGTTATCCTCCCCCCTCTACTCTGCACTGGTGAGGCCTCATCTGGAGTATTGTGTCCAATTCTGGGCTCCTCAGTTCAAGAGAGACAGGGAACTTTTGGACAGAGTCCAACGGAGCGCTGCGAGGGTGATTAAGGGACTGGAACATCTCCCATATGAGGAAAGGCTGAGAGACCTGGGGCTGTTTAGTCTGCAGAAGAGAAGGCTGAGAGGGGACCTCATCAATGTCTATAAATACCTGAAGGGTGGCTGTCAGGAGGATGGAGCCAGTCTCTTTTCAGTAGTGCTCAGTGATAGGACAAGGGGCAATGGGCACAAACTGCAGCACAGGAAGTTCCACCTCAACATGAGGAAAAACTTATTTACTGTGAGGGTGATGGAGCACTGGAACAGGCTGCCCAGAGAGGTTGTGGAGTCTCCTTCTCTGGAGACCTTCAAAACCCCACTGGACGCGTTCCTGTGCAACCTGCCCTGAGTGATCCTGCCTTGGCAGGGGGGTTGGACCAGGTGATCTTCAGAGGTCACAGAATCACAGAATCATTAAGGTTGAAAAGACCCTTAAGATCATCAAGTCCAACCATCAACCCAACACCACCATGCCCACTAAACCATATCCTGAAAGTGAAGGAAGGTCCCTTCCAACCCCTACCATTCTGTGATTCTGTGATTCTGTGACCTAGTCTGGTCCTGGCTTTCTGTGGTGGAGGCTGGAAGATAGACTAACATGTTAATGCCGATTAAGTGCTCACACTAGTAGGGCTGGCTACAGCATTCAGAAATCTGTGAGCTTTTATCCTGTGGTACATATGCAGCATGGACAAGATCACAGAATCACAGAATCACAGACCCTTAATGATTCTGATTCTTAACAGATTCATTTCCATTGTTCTGTATAATTACACCTTGATAACCCCACCTGTGAGACCGTTGAGCACCATCAGTCCCAGAGGGCTAGGCATACCTAGGATCTGGCCCTACCGCCTTGGTATTTCACTGAGTGTGATGAAAAACATCCCTGTGTACAGTTCTCACTGCACAGTTAGTAAAAATCTCTGGGCCATGAATTCCTGTACCTGTGTAGAGCCGAATAATAGTAGAAATCAATAAAAAATAAACTTAGCAATTGGGAATCTAGCATCACTTACAAATAAATATAAATCAAATGGAAACAAAAGGCAGCAGGCAGAGCTGAATTGTTCCTATTCTCTGCAGATATATGGTTCATTAGGCATACTGTACAAATTAGATATAAATGTGAAAATATGAAAAATGTTAAAGTTTCTTTGCTTTTACTTTCAGTGTAATTGTATATTTGTTCAGTGGATTAGTACCTTCCCATTAGAATAGGCACTGGTCATATCGCAAAAGACTTCTAGAAATATTTGAGCTGTTTTTCCATGTTTTATGACTGCTGCCAATCTTCAGATTTAGCTATTAGCATGCTGTTCAAAGATAAGCAGAAACAGCTGTTTACATAATGGTACATAGAATAGAGTGGAACCATTTAGCTTGATTTTCATGATACTTCTGGATGTGTCGTTGTGGTTTAGGTAGGTGATGCCCGTGTATTCAGACAGGGTTCATTCAATAAAAAAATCATTTATTTTTCAGAATATACGTGTAACTTCCTTGATAGTGTATGTTAGTTATTTCTTCCCAGACCAAGTCTGCAGAGATTACTTATGTTATAGCTCAAGATAGAACACTTCTGGTTTGGGTTTTTTTTGTTATTGTGTTTTTTTAATGTAAATCTGTTTGTTACAAAACCTTTTTTTTTAAGAATATAAACATTTTGACCAGTTCTATTGTTGATTTTTGTCAACACAGAATGTTTTCCAGACATTTTCCTTCATTCCTTCCATTAAGAAAGAAAGTGTAAGGATAGATCCCTCAACTGCAACTGCCGAAATGTTATTGCTGTGTCAGAGCAATATATTGGATTCTGCATGTTTTTTTGCTGAATAATTATATTCTGTAATCCAGTTTTCCTTTCATTCGTGTTTTGTTATATATCACCTTGCTTGTTGCTGTAGTTCAAGTCATCTGCTTTAAATGGCGCAATAATGATCAAGTCATCTTTGCTTGGGAGGAGCCTTAGAATCATAGAATCCTAGAATCATAGAATAATTTGGGTTGGAAGGGACCTTTAAAGGTCATCTAGTTCAACCCCCCTGCAGTCAGCAGGGACATCTTCAATTAGACCATGTTGCTCAGATCCCCATCCAACCTGACCTTGAATGTTTCCAGGGATGGGGCATCTACCACCTCTCTGGGAAGCCTGGACCAGTGTTTCACCACCCTCATTGTGAAAAAATTCTTCCTTAGATCTAGTCGAAATCTCCCCTGTTTTAGTTTAAAAATATTGCCCCTTGTCCTATTGCAAGAGACCCTGCTAAAAAGTCTGTCACCATCTTTCATATAAGCCCCCTTTAAGTACTGGAAAGCTGCAATAAGGTATCCTCGGAGCCATAAAGTCTTTGGTATCAAGTTCTTAGTTGCAGATGTGGAAACTTTATACTTTCATTCTTTCTCTCCCCAACTACTGTGATGTGGTGGTAGTTACCATACAAATAAACTCTATTGCGTTTGTGACTATACATGGAAAAGGAGCCTGGTGGGAAAGAGACCTTTAAGCACCAATGGAGTCTTTCTTGGCCCCAATACTCTGATTCTTCTAAAGCATTGACCACTGTGACTAAGACTACAAGAACACGTTCCTAAATTCTCAAAGTAGAATCCCCTGCAGAGGAGATCATGACACTTATGCAATTTATGGCATGCTACCTTGGGGAAGCCAGATGTGTTTGACAGACAAGTGACTGAAAAGTTGCCATTGGTAAAACAAGCTGATGAGAAGGAAAGTTGTGATTACTACAAAGTTAGCAGGAGTGTAAATTCTAGGCTAAAAAATAAAAGTATTATCATCTCCATTCAGAGGTATGAGCTGTGCCAGTCACACCCACTAGCTAGATCAGTGCTATTGACTAGAGCCAGTTGTAATTCGGGACCTGTAAGAACAGAAAGCAGAAAGTATCAGTGATGGATCATTATCTCTTTCCTATCCCTTTTCCAAAGTAACAGAAATACTCCTGTGTATTTCTTTTGTGGTGACACTTTCTGACCTAATGTGACATTTTGGCCTTTCAACCATATGTCTGTTTGACCTTATGAGCTTTTCAGTTTATAATATTTCACCATCTGGTTCCAATCCATTTACACAAGCATGAGTTTTCTGTTATTGCTTTATCCACCCGTTTCTTGAGGGAAAAAGTGTATCTATGAATCTATAGATCCACACAGAAATACACACGCTTGTAGACACCCACACTCAAATTTCATTGAGGGAGTATATTTGCTCTAAGTTCATTCAACACACTCTCACTGACTCCATGAGTAGATCAAGATGCTGATAGAGGTAATGGTTTGACTTTTAGGGATTGCCTATCTAAGTTGTTTTGCATATAATTACCTAATGTGGCAATGGTGCAGAACAGGTGCCTTCTCTCATGTGGCATCTGCTACTTTATCAGGCCTAAGCTAAGCTACTGAAACTTGAAGATGTTTTGCAGTTTGGTAAAAGTCCAGCAACTCTAAATGTCAAAGGAAAAAAAAAAATCCTTATTTCTATTATTGTTTTTCTGTCACACTAACACAGATTTTTGTAGCCACTGACTTCTCTGATATGCATCTAATTTATTTGCTCCTTATTGCTGTGCACTGTCAGGCTCAGATGTTAGTGAATTTACTTCGTATAACCTCTACACAGCACAGAAACATGATTCCCACTTTGTTGAGAAGAAACTGAGACAGAAGTGACCTGCCAAAGGTCATACAGGGAAAGTGAGGCAGACCAGAAATTCAACCCATTAATGCCTGTATTCTCAGGCAGAGCCTTAACAGTAAGATGAGTCTTCCTTTTTATCAGATCATACATGTTTCTTAAAAGCCAATAATTTCTAGCTTGAATGCCTAAGGTTAGAAACATAAATCTATATTTATATGTACTTTCATGAATAGCTTGCTTTTCAGCAGCTTCCTCAGACGCTGACTTCATGCTTCTTTTGAGATTTTTGTTGATGTTTGCTCTAAGTTGTAAAATATCTTCTTGAAAGTGGGAAAGCCACCTGTAAAATTAGTCTTCCTAGATTTTCATTTGCAATTTAGAAACTGGCACTAGTATTAACCTTCTGGAACAGTTTGTTTTCTAGCTTTAAATAGGCAAACCCATACGGATATTCATAGAAGTATCATTGTTGCCAAAAGCTTATACTGCATTAATATTGGACAAATTTCTTCCATTTTTCTCTCAACTCTTAGCCCTTCATAACCGCTGTGAAACTTCGTTATGCACTCTCTGGATTTTTAATTACACTATCTGTATCCTTTTGATCTAGCCAAGATTAATGGGAGTCAACTGCCTCTTATTAGCTTTCTAAGTGAAAGATGATTATACTTCTCTTCAGGAAGGCTGCCTACCTTAAATCAAGACATTTTCCTTTTTATAAAATGTTTGCATCTGATCTCTAAAAAATGGTGCCTAATGCTTTACTAAAGAAGAAGTTAGACTTAACTGTTCTATAATCTCTGGAATACCCATAGGATTTTGTCTTAATTATGACATTAAACTGGTGCATTTTCAGTCTTCAGGGGTCCCTGTTGTACTTTTACTCAGGGACCTTTTTTTAAAAACTACCACTAAAATTTTCACCAGTTAGTAACTACTATTACCTTTAGAAACCTCGACTATGACAGCTTATGTGCTTATTCCTGGGTCCTTTTACTGAAAATGAGTATGTTTGAGAATCTAAAGCCTTATTCTATACGAAAAGGAGACCCTGTCACATGAATCAGCTGAAAAGCAAAGGACTGAAAGGAGTGTGAAGACTAGATCAGTCTCTCCTCTTTTCCTGCTTCGTCCTGCACTTATTGGTAACTATAGAGAAATTCATGCTGCTCTTGGCTATTGGGTGCTATTCACAGCAGCTTTCAGTCAACGGGGCTGTCAAACAAACTTCTTTCATGTGCACTGTGGGATAAATTCTGAGGCTTCTTCATGAAAAAGATAAACTTGCTATTCTCTTAGAGCATGTGCGCTTTTTTTTGGCCTAGAAATTTCAATGCAGTGCAAGCAATTTTGACCTGGTCATGATGTAAGGGCCCTGTCCATTGGGTTGGGGTTTCTGGATATCCAGCACGTCAAGTGGAGCTGTTGTGCCTAAGCCAGTTGAGCTGCCAGATGTTTGGAAATCCTAGCCTTGTCAGCATAACTGCTGTGCACAACGGAAATATCTCATATGCTGAAGACATTTGCAAAAGAATAGAAGTATAGTAGCCCCTAGATAGCTATGAAAACTACCTTGCATCCTGATAACTCATCTTGCAGCTGACATGAAAGGGACTTGTGCACTATTGGATAACAAAACTGGGAGGAGAGATTGTGGTACTGAAGAAGGCATAATGTAAATGGTCTTGACACTGATGGAGCAATTCTGCATAGAAATGGATCTTGATCTTCTTTTTTTTGTCAGGTTCAATAAACCAATGATGTATTTTTGGTCAAAATGACAATAAAATATGATCATTGGGTAACAGCAGCTGACTTCCTGAATATTTATTCTCTCAACAATTTTTATGTTACCTGCAAATGGCTGGGGAAACACTTTTATGCTCATCAATGTAGGTAAAATATTAAATATAATGGAGCCATCAAACTTTCTGTGTTTAAAAATGTAATTAATTATTAAATAATACTGTATTTAAAATATCAAAAAGATGTACCACTAAAGTTATGTTCAATCTGATGAGCTTTCCAGCAGAAATCCCCTTGGACAAAATCATGAGCTGTGATGCTACTTTGCCTTATAATTTTTGGACAGATTTTTAAGGAGACATCCATCCTTTTCCCTATGTAGATTTGGTAACTTGAAACAGATACACAGCAGTACCCCATCACGTCTACTGTTATTAGGATTTATGTTACTAACTGTCCTGGTTTCAGCCAGGATAGAGTTAATTTTCTTCACAGAAGCTGGTGTGAGGCTGTGTTTTGGATCTGGGATGAGAAAATGTTTATAACGTGCTGATGTTTTGGGTTGTTGCCAAGTAGTCCAGGACTGCTCAGCTTCTCGTGCTGGCCTGCCAGCGACCAGGCTGGGGGTGCACGGGGAGCTGGGAGGGGACACGGCCAGGACAGCTGACCCAGACTGGCCAAAGAGATATTCCCTACCATATGATGTCATGCTCAGTATATAAAGCTGTGGGAAGAAGAAGGAAGGGGTGGAGGGACGTTCGGAGTGATGGTGTCTGTCTTCCCAAGTAACTGTTACACATGATGCAGCCCTGCTTCCCTGGAGATGGCTGAACACCTGCCTGCCCATGGGGAGTGGTGAATGGATTCCTTGTTTTGCTTTGCTTGTGTGCGTGGCTTTTGCTTTACCTGTTAAACTGTCTTTAACTTAACCCAATAGTTTTCCCACTTTTATTCTTCTGATTCTCTCCCCTGTCCCACCGTGGGGGAGTGAGCAAGCACTGTTGGTGCTGGGGTGAATCCACGACACTAACTGCAATTCTAACTTTCAAAACATTCAGGTTTGTGTGACCCTGAATGATCTGAAGCTTTGTGGCAGGTAACGGGTCAAACAAGTTTCTCTCTATCATAGAGCATTACAGAGCACTTCTATTTTCTTCAAGTTTTTTTGTATGACTTTTATTCTGAGATACAGAAGCTGTTTATCCTTCCAAGATGCAAGCTGCAGGCTTATAGGAATGATTCATTTGGACAATTCAAGTTGACTAGCTCAGCATATAAAATTTCTCAGCCACAACTTCTACAGATTCCCTTGCATTCTGCAGCCTAACAGCATTCCCTGTCTCAGAGAAATAACATAATCCTTGCCTGAAAGATGTGCATGAACTGTCCCTGAGTAAAATTAATGTGGGTCAGGAGTCACAGCTTGGCCATACTTGCTTTAGAGTAGCTCAAAATGTATGTAGACATCTCCCTTCAATTGAAACATTGAGCTGACAACTGGAATTAGCTCCTTTTAAGTGGTTAATTTCTCCTATTTTTTGATTAGGAGAGTAATAACCCTTGTCAGTCATGCTCATAGTACCTTTGAGTTGACATAAAGAGCTGCCCTTTCTGTCACCCTGAAATGTGGTGAGGCATCAAGCAGGAAACCCAGCAAAAGGGCAAGATTTCTCTCATGTGAGAAGTCTGAGCAATTACATATCTACTGCTTTACAAAAGGACATCAACCCAGCACACAAAAGTCATTCTCCCTTCCATAATGCAAAACCACAACAATATATGTGAACAAACAAACAAACAAAGCCTTATCAAAACAATAAATTTTTTAAACAGCCTTAGGGAGAGACTGAGAGAAGACCCATGCCAGGTGTCTGTCTCCCAGGTGGAAAGAGCTCAGATGTGATGGAGACGAGCTCTGAAGACCAGGAAAGAGCAGGTGCATATGAAAGACTTAGAATAAGACTTGCTCTGCATGTACTTATACAGAAAGGTTATGTAGCAAGGGAGAGACCTGCCTTACATGCCTAAGGAGAAGATGAGAGCAGCCCCCTCAGGAAGCACACCTCTTCGCTGAGTGATGGGCCAGAGTGCATCAGCAAATGAACCCGCTTTGCCCCTGCTCTCCCATCGCTGCAGATTTGGGTTCCTGCCACAAACCCAAGCCTCTCTGCCAGCTGTGAAGCATAGCCCAACCCTGGGAGCTGTACTGAGGCCGCTCATGAGCTGCATTGTGGCTCGGGAGCTTTCCTGATTTCATCTGTTTAATATGAGTCAGCACCATCCACAACCAACTGCAGGGGAGTCATTGGATTAATCATTATTCTGTATTTGTGTTTCCTTTTGGTAAAGATTATGGGGAGCCTAATGATGTGGGACTCGGTGTGGGAAGGTGGTGGGACAGGTAAGGCAGAGGAGGAGGAGGAAAGTGGGTGCACACATGCTCCCAGGGGTGCTATGTCAGTCCCTCAGAGAGGTTTCTGTCGATTACCTGACCATACTCGGGGCATGGCATTGTAACACCAGTGGAGTTTTCCCAATCTGGGTGAAAGCAGAAAATATGCTGGGATACACTGGCTGGATATGCTAGGATCAAAATCGATGTAGGCAAAGCATATTTACTATACAGCCCTGGCCGGTCTTTGAGGAGACATTCTTTTGAACAATGGCTCCAGCAGCTGTGATGTTCCCCTCTTTTTCACACCTGAAACTTCCCTCTTCTCTCTACAGGATCATAAAGTTTGGTTTAACAGAGCTATCTCCCACTGATTTTACTGCATGTGTGGCAGACAGGGTCTCTTTAATTTAAGGCAGTGGTATTTCAATCCTCTGGGCTCTGCTTCTGTCTTGCATTTGACTTCAATTTCTGTGGGGGAAAATGATCTCCTCCTAGATTCTCATATTGCACTTCCAAAAAGCTGCAGCAGAAAAACTGGAATTAATTGAATATAAATTGCTACTGTACCTTCAGCTTGATTACACAAAAAGTTGTGCAAGTTAAAAGGACATCAGATTTGCTGAATTGTAACTAATAAAGAACCGTAAAGGAAATGAAATGAGATCACCAATGTTATTCAAACGAACTCTAATGTTGTTTTCATAATGCATTACTAGGTTTGAAGACTGCTTGGTGGCTAATAGAGCAGTTCTACCACTTGACCATTTGACCAAACTTTTGGAGTACTTCGGTTTCCCCATACCATGTGAACACCTATAATGTCAACCCTGTGATTCACTATACAGAGATGAAATATTGCAGAGCACCTGGTCTCGTCTCTCTTCTGGAAACAGTGATAGTGTTGGTTTTACTGAACAGCGTGATGGTGTTGGTTTTACTGTGCAGGCTGCTACAGTGTTCATAATCTTAGATAGTTTTAAGTTGGCTGCTAACTTGCAGACCTAGAGCATGGTTCCACATGTGAGATTTTCTACTTCAAGGGTGTCACTCCCAAGACATTTGGGGGAATAGAATCATTTTTGCAATGTCTAAACTTTGTAACCACTTTGCAGAATTTGTAACCCAGTTGTAGGTGCTGGGCTACCCTTACCATGAGTAAGGACAGTGCCTTCTAATGATTCAGCAATCAACAACAGTCCCTTGCCAGAAATATCAGTATAGCCTCCTACCTCTCCAAGACTTCATGGCATCCATCCATTAGGCTTCCTGAGGAGACCGTACAAGATCAGCTGGTGCTGAGCAAGCCTAGCAAACATTGACAGCACTCAACCTTGCTTCACCAGCACTTGTGCTTTGTACTTGCCCCAAAAAATGGCTACCTCACATGTCGTGGTTTAGCCCCAGCCAGCAACAAA
>NW_010537126.1:0-4941 GCF_000687285.1 Phaethon lepturus | reverse complement strand
CTTCTTCACTGACCTTGGTGTCTGCAAAGTTTTTCCTCTCACATATTTCCACTTTTCTCTCTGGCTGTAGTTGTGCAGTTTTGGGTTTTTTCCCTCTTCTTAACTGTGTTCTCCCAGAGGTGTTACCACCGTCACTGATGGTCTCGGCTTTGGTCAGCTGTGGGTCAGACTTGGAGCCATCTGGCATTGGCTCTATCAGACACAGGGGAAGGTTTTAGCAGCTTTTCACCAAAGCCACTGCTGTAGCCCCTCCACTACCAAAACGTTGCCTGCAAACCCAATACAGATGGCTTTAAACTAGATATTTTAGGGAATGGTGGTAACAGCTAGTAGCTGATTGAGGGACTTGTAGATCAGGGTAGTAAGTACCTAGGATAAGGTGATGAGTGAGAGAAATGCCCCAGGAAAGATGAAAACAGGTCAGAAAATGATCCGCTTCCCATGCTTGTACACAAATGCCTGGCAGACAAGCAGAGGAGACAGAGATCTGCTGCGCGGTTCCCTCAGCTGTGCAGTAACCGCATCCCTCAAATGACAGAGATGGTGGGACAGCTTGCAGGACTGAGTCCTGCAATGGACACTACAGGCTCCCCAGGAAAGGCAGGTAGGTTAGACCAGAGACCTCCAGATGTCCCCTCCCCCCTGCATGTTTAGAAATCTGCAGTTCTGCTTAGAAAATTGCTGGTAGCCAATAATATAATTCAAGACAGGTGATCTGTGGAAGATTGCACTCTTGCTGCACTAAATACACAAAAGCTGTTTTGAGCTGTGACTGAAGAAGACTTTCAATACTTAAAGAAGGCTTATAAGAAAGATGGGGACAAACTTTTTAGCAGGGCCTGTAGCAACAGGACAAGGGGTAAGGGTTTTAAACTAAAAGAAGGGAGATTTAGACTAGATAAAAGGAAGAAATTTTTCACAATGAAGGTGTGAAACCCTGGCAGAAGTTGCCCAGAGAGGTGGTAGATGCCCCATCCTTGGAAACATTACAGGTCAGGTAGGACGGGGCTCTGAGCAACCTGCTCTAGTTGAAGATGTCCCTGCTCATTGCAGGGGGGTTGCACTAGATGACCTTTAAAGGTCCCTTCCAATCCTATATGGATTCCAACCCCATATAATTCGATGATTCTAAGATGAGAAAGGACCATGTGCATGACCAGTTTTGAATGTGATGTGGCTGGTACCCCTCACAAATGTACTTGATAATGTAAGAATGTGCTTACCTCCCTGATGGTCACTTGGACAGAAGGATAGATCCCTGCAGAAAGCATCTAGAAATACAGACCAGAGCCAAAGCCAGGATGGAGGGTTTTCCATTCCTGCCCATACCACCTGCTAGGGAAGATTTTTCTCATTCTCCTTTGCTAAGTCAAAGAAAAACACTGTTAGAATAGCTTGTTCCAAGGGAGAGTGAGTTGGGAATGAGGAATCAAGGAAGGGGTGAAGTGGGAGAAAACCTAGAGCAGGAAGGGACGAAACAGTTCCCTGATTTCACCGCCTTTGCGTCCTGGTGGGGCTGGCTTACAGGAGGCAGCTGGACAATAAGAAAAACAATGTCATAACACCACTGCATCCTGCAATTTGGGAAAACTACCATGTCTGTCTTTCTGTCCAAGGAACCCACTGCCCCACCATCAGACTAAGTACCTGACTTCTACTGAATTTATCCTCTTGAGTTCAAAAAGAAAGAGGTGTGTTGTTAGAACCTTTTCCAAGCACAGAGAGAGGGATGTGACTGAAACAGTGCAAGCGAAACTGTCCACCTCAGTTGTTATTCTCATTTTACTCCTGGAGTTTTGCATGTTTTCACATGTCTGTTTTCTCATGAGAAACAGTAAAAGCAGGGAGGGAAAACAAGAAACAAGAAAACAAGCATTAGAGACAATGAGAAAAGATAAGAGGTCAAGAAAAAAAGATAAAGAGGGATGGGTCACAAAGACAAAACATCCAGGAGAAAGAAGAAAGAAGACACGCACTGGCTTTGGTAGTCAATGTTACATGAGAAATAACCAGGATCTGCAGTGCTGGACAGATGTGTAGGGTACCACCACAGAGCAAGCAATTGAGAAAAGGAGACAAGGAACAGAAGAAGAGAGAAGGGAAAAATTAAAGCAGCAGCAAGTGAAAAATAATCAAAGATAAATAAAGTCGACACAAAAAACGACTTTCATTTTCTCTTGCAGGCACTCTAAAGCGAGCAATACAAGCAGAGACTTTAATTTGCCTCCTTCCCACAGACTCAGCTCTGCTGATTCATTCAGCTCGGCATGGCCACACTGCTCACTAACCTATAGTACCAATTTATATGCTAATTGCCTTTGTTTGTAAATCAAGGCAGTCTTCTCCAATGCCTCCCCCCACCCTAAATTCACTGGTGTGAAATGTTGTCCATCTCTGTACACAAGGCTGGGAATTGCTGACTATGAGGCAGAAAAGACATCAAGTCCTAAATAATTGGACCATTGACGGAGTTCAACCCTGTGGATTAAGTTGCTGTTTCATCTCAGCCCTTCACCTGCTCAGCAGGAGCCTTTCTAAAGGGTTTTATAATTAGTGAAGCCTGGGAAAGAAAAAAATACAAATTCTTCCTTCTTTTCCTCTCTGTCCTCCAGTGTTCCCAGATTTTCTTCTTCATAGTTCTTCTTGGAAGGACAAGACGGGACAAGGAAGAGGCATCTCTGTCCTCCAGTGTTCCCAGATTTTCTTCTTCATAGTTCTTCTTGGAAGGACAAGGTGGGACAAGGAAGAGGCGCTTCTTGTTTCTTAGATCCCATTTCCACTTTTGAAAGAGTCTGTGAGTACCTTAATAGGGCAAGTTTGGGAATAGCCTACCCATATGTCCTGGTTTCAGCCAGGATAGAGCTGGTTTTCTTCACAGAAGCTAGTGCGAGACTGTGTTTTGGATTTGGGATGAGAAACTGTTGATAATGTGCTGATGTTTTGGGCTGTTGCTCAGTAGTCAAGGACAGTCCAGCTTCTCATGCTGGCCTGCCAGCAAGAAAGCTGGGGGTGCACGGGGAGCTGGGAGGGGACACAGCCGGGACAGCTGACCCAGGCTGGCCAAAGAGATATTCCCTACCATATGACGTCATGCCCAGTACATAAACTGGAGTTGGCCGGAGGGTGGAAATCGCTGCTCGGGGATGGGCTGTCGATGGCGAGGTGGTGAGCAATTGCTGTATCGGGCATCACTTGTTCTTGTACATTCCTTTGTTGGTATTATTATTGTTTTTATCATTGTTGTTTCTTTCTCTCTTTCTGTCCTATTAAACTGTGTTTATCTCAAGTTTTTTTCTAGTTCTCTCCCCCATCCCACTGGGGGAGGGGGAGTGAGTGAGCGGCTGCATGGTGCTTAGTTGCTGGCTGGGGCTAAACCACGACACCATATCCAGAAAACCTGTTGGAAATCAAATGGAACTATTAAGGTCCTGGGTTATTTCCAGTCATTTGCTGAAGGTCTCCCAAGGGTCCAAAGGAAAAAACCATCCTGATCTCCCAAATGGGACATCTTTCCCAAAGGAACGATGCCTTTGGAAAGCTCTGGAAAAAAAACAAGAAGTCTGTTTTCTTAACAGAGGTTACAATTGTGCTTAATTCATCACCAGGTTAAAATGAGATCTTTTGATTCTTCCGTTCCCTCTGAGAGAATCCCTTCTCACTACACAGTGCTGCTCCAAGTGCCCACTGAGATTATGAATTAAGCTAAGCAGAAAGGGACTTGTGTCCTGCTGTACTGATAGATATTCTGCAGTGGACACACATGCTCAGTTACCTTGAACGGAAAGTCTGTCCTCTTCTTGACAAAAAACCTTTCACAATCGTTGGATTTCCACAGGCCAGTTAAAACAGCATAGTTTGGTATGCAAAGGTTGTTACCTGGAGTAATTAATACCAGTCCTTAACACTCTGAGACTCCTAGCCAAGTTTATAGCAATCAATACCAAAAAAAGGAAGAAAGTTACAGAACAATCATGAACTTTTACCTCAAAAGGCAGCCCTGTCTCTTCTTGCAAGCCCTTCCTTCAGTATTTTTTTGCCCAGCTTTCTTGCTGTCAGCTTTTGGGTTTTATGGCACCCAAAGGGATCCCCAGCATGAGCTACTCCTGTATGGCAGGACAAATGCACTGCTGAGTCTCTAGACTGGACCCAGGGGGTTTGAAGATGTCCTTTGAGTGAATTTTTACCATTTTCCTCTTTTAAACACAGTAACTTTAAAAAATCCTGCATTAACAGCAATGGAAGTAAATGCTTAATGAATGGCAAAGGCAGTACAGTGACATTCACATCTTCCAGGCTGCAGGTCAGGGTGCTGTGGTCCAACCCTGCACCTGATGACCATAGTGTCCTGTCTTCCTATTAGATGTTATTCCTAATGATCTTCTCTGCTGGTTTGTTCTTCTCTCTCTATCTTGAGTTTGCGTGTGAATGCAATGATCTGAAAGCTGGGCTGGCTATATAACGGGGTAGGAAATCTGGAGACATCTGTTAGACTGGGGCCACCAGCTTCAGGAGCTCAAGGGTCCTGGTGCCAGACACTGGGGAGCACTGGGACCCCATGGCCAATTGCTGAATACACTAAGCCCAGCTGCTGGAGAGACCCATGATGGCTGTGAATACCCCAACAGCTTCAGTCATGGTTGGCTGGGTGGGAAAAAGAGGATGGGGCCACATGGTGGGTTGATCTTGGCTGGATGCCAGGTGTCCACCAAAGCTGCTCTATCACTCCTTTCCTCAGAGGAAAGAGAATATAATGAAAGGCTCATGAGTCAAGATAAGGACAGGAAGAGATCACTCACCCATTACCATCACAGGCAAAACAGATGTGACTTGGGGAAATTTAATTTATTGCCCATCAAATCAGAGTAGGGTAATGAGAAATAAACCCAAATCTTAAAAACAACTTCCCACAACCTCCCTTCCTCCCAGGCTCAACTTCACTCC
>NW_010537125.1:0-3994 GCF_000687285.1 Phaethon lepturus | reverse complement strand
ACTCTACCCTGGCTGAAACCAGGACAATGAGGCTTGCTTTCCTTGTGATTAACTGTTTACACCTGGTTACAATGTTAGCATTGAGGCAAATACAGCCTAAGGACTATGAGAGTAGGCTGTTAAACATAATCACATAGTTATCAGGCTAAAGAATTCTATACTGAATTTAAACTAATCATGTAATCAATAACCTTCTATATATTAAGAAATCTGCAAAACTTACAGCTGATTAGTGACACATGCTAAAACCTTATAATTGTTTTGGATCCTTGTTTCAGACTTGATGATCTTAGAGGTCTTTTCCAACCTTAATTCTGTTAGACAACTACTGAGTTCTTCTGGCAGAGTATAAAATTGTAGTGTCTTAAAGAATGCATCTACCAAGTGGCCATGCAGACAAGGCAAGTGCCACAGTGGTATAGATAGCAAATTCTTCCACTAGTGAAATTGCCGATTTAAATAAATGCAGAAAATAATAATCACAATAAGAAAAAAACCAAAGAGAAATAACCCTGGCAGATAGGAGTTAACTCCAAAAAATTGTACTTTTTTTGAACATTAAATTTTATTGTCCCATTATATACCCCTTAGTTTTGAGTACAAATCTGTTCTCTTCTATCATCTGTTGTTAGGATGACTCACATATTGAACTTTCCAACATTTTCCTAAACAAGCCTGTCTTCTTCCTGAGCCAAACAGAACTATAAAGGGGTGGATAATGTAGATCGACTCACTGCGATTGACCCTGTGCAAGTAGTATGGTGTGAGGGCTTTTTTTGGATTTTTGTTATTGCTTTGGTTTTTTTTTTAAACTTTTATAACTCCAAAAGAAAGTATATCTCTTGCATATCCAGGCGTGGATGAGTTGAGATCTGCTGGTCAATCTACAGAGCAAGAAGGAAATGCACAGCAGTAGAAGCAGAGACGGGTATTCTGGGATGAGTACAAGGATGCTGCTCAGTTGTATAGGATTTTTTTGGATTTTTGTTATTGCTTTGGTTTTTTTTTTAAACTTTTATAACTCCAAAAGAAAGTATATCTCTTGCATATCCAGGCGTGGATGAGTTGAGATCTGCTGGTCAATCTACAGAGCAAGAAGGAAATGCACAGCAGTAGAAGCAGAGACGGGTATTCTGGGATGAGTACAAGGATGCTGCTCAGTTGTATAGGAATGGGGTCAGGAGGGCCAAGGCGCAGCTGGAGTTGAACTTAGCAAGGGATACAAATAATAATAAGGGCTTCTACAGGTATATCAGCCAGAAAAGGAAGGTCAAAGAAAGCTTAACCCCCTTGATGGGCAAGACTGGCAAACTGGTAACAAGGGATGAGGAGAAGGCTGAGGTACTCAACAACTGCACCTCAAGACTTCACTGGTAATCTCTCTTCCCACACCTCTTGAGTGGATGGACTGCAAGATGGGGACTGGAGGAGCAAAGTCCCTCCCACTGTAAGAGAAGATCAGGTTTGAGACCACCTGAAGAACCTGAACATACATAAGTCTCTGGGACCTGATGAGATGCATCCCAGGTACCAAGCCACTCTCCATGATATCTGAAAAGTCATGGAAGTCAGGTAAAGTCCCTGGAGACTGGAAAAAGGGAAACATTGCAACCATTTTAAAAAAGGGTAGCAAGGAGGACCCTGGGAACTAATGACCTGCCAGCCTCACCTCTATGCCTAAGCTGAGGCACATGAAAGGGAGATGATTAGAGACAGCCAACATAGCTTCACCAAGGGCAAGTTCTGCTTGACAAACCTGTCCCCCACAACATCCTTTTCTCTAAATTGGAGAGATATGGATTTGATGGGTGGACGAGGAATTGGTTGGATGGTTGCATCCAGAGGGTAGTGGTCAACTACATATCCAGATGGAGATCAGTGATGAGTAGTGTCCCTCAAGGGTCCGTATTGGGACCAGTACTGTTATCAGTATCATATCATATCATATATCTTCATCAATGGCATAGTGGGATTGGGTGCACTCTCAGCAAGTTTGCAGATGACGCCAAGCTGAGTGGTGTGGTTGACATGCCTGAAGGACAGGATGCTGGACAAGCTTGAATCTCATGAGATTCAATAAGGCCAAGTGCAGGGTCCTCCACCTGGGTCAAAGCAAACCCCGGTATCAATACAGGCTGGGGGATGAAGGGATTGGGAACAGCCCTACTGAGAAGGACTTGGGGGTACCGGTGGATGCAAAGCTGGACATGAGCCGCGCAATGTGCTCTTGCAGCCCAGAAGGCCAACCGTATCCTGGGCCGCACCCAAAGAAGCGTGACCAGCAGGTGAGGTCTCACATAGAGCAGAGTAGAGGGGCAGAATCACCTCCCTCGACCTATTGACCATGCTTCTTTAGATGCGGCCCGGGATAGGAGTCGCTTTCTGGAATGCAAGTGCACATTGCCAGCTCATGTCCTATTTTCCATCCACCACTATCCCTAAGTGCTTCTCACCAGGACTGTTTCCAATCCATTTGTGCCCCACTCTGTATTTATATTGAGGATTGTCCTGACCCAGGTGCATGACCTTGCACTTAGCCTTGTTGAACTTCATGAGGTTCCCATAGACCCACTCCTCAAGCCTGTGAAGGTCCCTCTGGAGGGTATTTCTTCCCTCTAGCCTATCATCAACTGCACCACTCAGCTTGGTGTTAGACTTGCTGAGGGGGCACTCAGTCCCACTATGTCATTGATGAAGATATTAAATAGTATTGGTCCTACTACAGACCCTTGAGGACAGTATTTGTTACTGGTTTCACTTAGACAATGAGCCACTGTCTTGAACTCTTTGGATGCAGTCATCCAGCCAATTCCTTATCCATCTAACAGTTGACCTGTCAAACCCATATATCTCCATTTTAGAGGTAATAATGTTGTGGGAGACCATATCAAAGGCCTTGCAGAAGTCCAGGTAGATGATAGCTCCAGCTATTGCCTTGTCCACTGATACAGTCCCTCCATCATAGAAGGCCACTAGATTAGTCAGGCACGATTTGCCTTTAGCAAAGCCATGTTGTCTGCCTATAATGTCAAAGCATGTAGAAGACAGGAAGGTGATGTCTTCCAGCAGGATCTGTTCCATGATCTTACTGTGCATAGAAGTGAGGCTGACAGTTCCCAGGGTCCTCCTTTTTACCCTTTTTAAAAATGGGCCACAGTGCTTGTTTTTTCTTGTAAACAATCATTTCAATAGAGGAATATTTCACATTGACCAAGAGACAACATTTATTATTATACCTGAGAACTCTACATACAGTATTACACAAAGTTATAATGGACCAATCAACAAAAACATGTTCCTATGTAACTGTTATTAACACTTTTACAAAAGTTTACTAAAACACCTAATGCACAATATTAAATTGACAAAATGAGGACATTATTTCAAGGGAGTGCAAACTTGCATTGAAGGCATGTACACAAAACACATGTAGTATGCTAAATACACTAAAAGCCTAAACACACCTTGAATCAAATTAATAAAGTAACAGCATTCTTCACTAGTGCTACAGTCCTAGTCTTGTTTTCTAACAAGCAGAGAAATGCAATCTGAAAAAATACCCTTTATCTTTGCACTTTAGACAGACATACAACCTCAACTGTATCACATTAACTGGATTTTTTTCAGCAAGACTGAAGAACTTAGAGCATTATAAGTTTACCTAGCCAGTGTATTCCTAGTTCTTCCTGAATTACTATATAAAATAGAGTAACTGTGTAACAGTTGACTATTAAAGGAACAAGTGTTTTTCCATCACAAAGTGATATAGTAATTAAAATTCAAGTATGCAATATTAAAATATACCTGTTGAAATTTTGACTTTCTACTCCTGTGCACTAAGTAAAATATATGAGGAACGATTTTATTTTTAGTCTTCCCTCTACACCTTTCCCTCAAGCATGGTCTACTTAGCTGCATTCATTGCATACATTGCATACATTGCATTGTCCCCATGCATACATTGTCCCCATGTGCCGTAAGAAGAGCTAGCGGG
>NW_010537124.1:9933-12000 GCF_000687285.1 Phaethon lepturus | reverse complement strand
AAGAGATGTTTTCTCTCCATCCAGGAGAGGAGCTGCTCGCCCGGCCAGCCGAGCAAGGCTCAGCCCTCGTCGCAGATGGGCGCTGCAGCTCGTGCAGCCAGCTTCTCCGTACCGCTGAGCGAGGGCCGGAGCGGCCGCCTGGGAGCCAGCTGCCGGGCCGCTGCAGAAAGTCAGCAACATCCACAGAGCACCGTCAGCACCAGGCCACGGCGGTTACTGGGAAGGCGTTACGGGGCTGTGAGGTACAGCGTCTCAGCTGGAGGTGTGCTTGTCGGCTTGGGAGCAGCAGACACCAGCTGTCCTTCGGGGGCCTGCTGGCTTTTGACTTCGCTCCACTTCAAAGCCGGGCTCCTTACCTTGCGTTTTAGCAACGTTCACACACGCCGGGTTTCTAGGCCAAGCGAGAGCTTTGATTCCGTGCTGCACTCAGCAGCTTGGCGTGAAGGTAGCCTGCGGTTAAGTAAGGTGAGAGGCTGAAAGTGGTTCAATTTTGCAACAATAGCTGAGAACAAAGTGCAGATTTTACCATTTAAAACTGGGACAAAACAGAGCTGGAAGGTTTTTGTGGCGTTATTTTTTTTCATTTTCCTTTTAACACCCAGTAGCCTTTTTTGAGTTGAATTAAATATACGGTGTCTGTGGCCTTTGCCTCTCACTGGAGTATTCCCGTTCGCTTCCGAGTGGCAAAGCCGGGGCAGGGCAGCAGCGCCTGGGGAGGTGAGGAAGCAGACGATGGGGAGGAGAGGGACCTCAGCTCGGGCATGCTCTCCTGGCCAGGGCTCGTCCTGCTCTCTGCTGCCGGTTCCTCCGAGCACTACTATTTTCCTTCTTTTTTTGTCCTGCGCCTAGCACATCCAGCTCACGTCCGGACCTGGGGTACATAGGAGTGACACCAAGACAAGAAATTAATCCTAACTGAGCGTGGGCTTTTACATGGTCCTGGAGCTGGCCTCATGGCTCTCGCTCTCCTTCCACCCTGGGCTGACCTGCAGAGCATCTCTTCACCTTGCCAAAGAGTATTTTTATGTTAAATGGCTAAAAGTCATAATCACCGTAATGGTTCTTATGGCAACCCAGTGAACTGAGCCCTTAAAAGCTCCTCTTGCTTAACGTATCTCTCGTACATGGGCTGTTACGCTTACCTTACCCCTGGGAACACAGGCAAGCCCTGGGGCTGAGCCAGCCCCTCTCAGAGCTGCCCCCCAAATGAGAGAGGAGGGGGCACCCGTGCCCATGGAGGGCACCCAAGTAGCAAAGCAAGTGTAATCATTGCGACCTCAATCACCCACCGCTACATTCCTTATGGATGCCACGTGCTCCGTAACAGCCTTGGAATCGTTTCCCTCCTTACAGTGTCAATTTTAAATTGCCCCACAGCCTCCTCCTGAAAACCTGCCGAGCTGAAGCTGCTGCAGGTCACGTTGTGCAATTTGCTGTTGCAAGACAAAGAAAACAAGTTCTTCTTTTTCACAATTACCAAACCACTTCATCGAGCAATTTCCCTGCCTCTGCGCTTTGGTTTCAGTTAACAGTATTCCTTGGGGAGGAAAAGTCTAACTGCACTGCACCTCCGAGTGTCTTACTGCTGGTGCTGCTATTACAGATGATTGTGAAAAGTTGCTTAAGTGCCGTAACTGCCAGGAGCAGCTTTTCCGTGCCTCGCACTGGAGCCGAACCCGGACGATGCGCGCTGGGATTGCAGGCAGACACGGGCTGGGGACGCCTGCACAGCCTTGCCCCAGGCACCAGACCTCCAGCTTTCGGCTGCCTCTCCCCGGGGTTGAACCCCGTCTGCCTGTCCCAGCGTGGCTCTCGCTGAGGGCTCTGCGCTGGCGTGCGAAAGCCCCCGGTCCCGATGAGAGGGCTCCCGCTTGGGGTCCCAGCGCGGCCCCGGGCGCTCGGCGGGGGCTCGGCACCAGCCCTGCAGGGGGAATGTCCCCCTGCTGCGGGGCGGAGGGCAGGGAGGGGGCTGTCCCCAGTGCACACAGCCGTTACGGGGGAACCGCAAGCCTCCATATGAGGCAACTCCCTGCAGCGGCTACACCCAGGCCACTGCCGCCACCGCCA
>NW_010537124.1:9492-9792 GCF_000687285.1 Phaethon lepturus | reverse complement strand
GGGTGGGCTCGACTGCGCCGAGAGCAGGCAGGCCAGCCCACTGTCACCAGCGCTTAGGTCCGAGCCGTGCCAGCTCCTGCCGGGGTGTGCGGTCTGTGTCTCCACTGCCACCTTTCCCACGCTTCAGGGCTGCCCCACCGGTGCTTCCCCAGGGTTGGAGGGACAGCACTGGGGCCAGGCACGGGGACTGGGGGCCAGGATCCCCCATATCTGCTCTTTTGCAGTGCAAGGACAGCAACTCCATTTTGCGGAGGGCAGGATCCTGGGTCTTGGCTCCCCCCCGCCCAGCCCCCCCCCCCC
>NW_010537124.1:1635-9480 GCF_000687285.1 Phaethon lepturus | reverse complement strand
GCCAGCCCCCTGAAACCGGAGCGGCCCGAGGAGCCCACAGGGGTGCCTGGGCTGCCAGCCGGCCGCAGCTCTGCTCCGACCCCTCCAAACTTCCTGCATTTGTTTCACTCAAGCTATTTGGGGGAAGTAGCGTGTTGTTATGTCTTCATCTCAGCATCTATTTAGAGAAGGATAATGCCATTGTGGGGGAGGACAATGAGAATATTAAATGCCTAAAATTCTCTGTCTCTCACTATTTTGACTAATTTCTTTTTTATTTTCTTTCTTCAAATGTGTATTTCCGTGGAAAACTGCAGTGAGATTTGATGGGCCCTGGTGGCAGGGGTAAAGCGTGAGTCAACCCCACCAAGATGAGCCCAGACTGATCTCTGCTTTAGTCCTCCTGCAGGCAGGTGAATCCTGCCCGCTGCCTGTTCGAGGGTGGATCAGAGGAAAGTCAGGTGATGAAAGAGAAGGGATGGCCAGCGCAGGAGCAGAACTCCCCAGGAGACCTCGGTGGGGAGAATGGCAGCCACCCCCTCCTGCCACTTTCCCAGGGCTATGTTTAGCTCCTGGTTTGCTCGGGGAACCCAGATGAGCACCTGAGATGTCTTAATGTCATTGCCCCAACAGAGCTGACTTCTTTGCCCTTGCAAGATATAACTAATTGGACCTGACATCAGGAGAGTCGTGTCCTGAAACAGTTTTCTGCACGGTGTTACTTGCACAGGTGCTACAAGGAAAGGTGGGCGTAAGTGTCCACAGAGTCACTTTCGCAGGTGCTGGGACACCGCGTGGCCATGCAGCACACCTGAGAACAGGTCATGTCTCAAGTTCTGGGAGTCTTGGGCAGCCCAAACTGGGGAGCAGGACTAATGACTGTCATGGCCTGGCTGACGAACCCCAAGTCTGGGTTAGCAATAAAGACTCTCAGTCTTTTTGCTGCTGCACACCAGGTCCTTGCAGTACCCCGTGTCTGCGGTGGTCCTCGCTCTTCTGTCTCACTCACTGGTGGGAGCCCTGGAGAGTCTGGTTTCCTTGGCATTTCTCTCTTCAGTAACAGCAGTGAAAGCTGGGCAGGGGCAGTGGGCTCAGCTCACTTCAAAGCAGCACTAATTGAAAGGTCTCTATGAGATTGCGGTGGGAATCCAAAAGGGGAGAAGGCAGATCTTCCAGTGGCCTTTCCTAGCAATGGCTGCGTACCTCCTGGCTGCCAGCTGTGGTGGACCTTAGGGTCTCCTGCATGGCTGTACCATGCTGTACGCTCTGCTAGAAATCTGCTGCGACCTTGCTCCAGACAAGGCTGGAGCCAGAGGGATTTTTGCAGCAAAGTCATTGGACTTAACTGCCGTACTGGTGTGGGGGGTGACTGCTGTACTGGCGCAGAGACTCCCCTCCTTGCACTGCAGAGCCTTTGCATTACAAGGCACTCTCTAAAGCTTGGCCATTGCTTAAGAAAGTAAAATTAGGTCAGAGCAGCACTAAGGATATGCATCTCAGTTCTAATCCCACACCTTGCTGGAGCAGCATGGAAGGAGGGAGGCAGGATGGGACACAGTGTCAGCTGCAGGGACAGTAGCAGCCTGCCCCAGGGGCACCCGAGCTCATAGACCTGCCCTGACCCTGCACTGATCAGAGCTGGATATGCGGAGGTTTTGGGGATGCTGGAGGGCCACAGGATGTGGACACAGGGTGGTGGTGCTGCTGCTGGGCCAGGGAAGAGCAGGGCAGGGACTTGTCTGCTGCTCCTGAACCAGGGATGCCTGCAGGCAGGTCAGGCTGTGTCCCACGCAAAGGCGGATGGTGGGATGGGGAAGGGCTTCCCATGGCCCTGGCTGCTCCTCAGGGGTCTGTGCATGATGGGGATGCAGCACATCCTCTGCTCATGGCAGCATCCTCCCCATGCTCATGTTGCCTCCTGGCCATGGTGCCTATTGCTGCCAGGGCCCTGGCAGGCTGCCTTCAGTTTGGGCTCTCCTGGGACCCCCAGAGGAGGTGGTGGGCTGCCCCACAGCAGGGCACAAACCCCAGGACCTGCCCCTGCTGCTGGGAAGCCTCCGTTTCCGCCTGGGCGGGCCAAGGCAGGAGCAGGCTGCAGGGTGAGCGTGCTCCTGTCCATGTTCAAAAGCCATCATCGCTAACGCTCAGCTTTAATTAGCTATCGTCAATGAATGTTCCTGCCTGGGGCTGGCTCTCCCCTCCCACCGATCTCATCTCCTGGGCCACCACAGACATGGATGGACCTGCCCCTGGGGTCAGCAACCACAGCGTGCACAGGCAGAGAAAGTGCAGGTCTCCCTGCTCAGAAACAAATGTTTCCAGGCTATTCTCCTCCACTTCCAGGAGAACAAAAGGTGCTTTTGCACCAAAGTGTGCTGCTCTCAGGTGATCCCTTTGCTGATCCTGGAGCTGATGGGCAAATCCCTGTGCCAGGCAGAGGGGAATGAGAGTTCCCAGTGCCCAGAACAGGGTGCTGGGGAAACACCACATCCCTACCTGCCATCCCTGCCGGCTGCCTTGGCATCCCCATGGACCTGTTTCAAGCAGCAGAATAAGAAGTCACTGGTCGGGAAAGCAGGCGGCTGCATGCACACTTGGCTCTATTGTTTTGTAATTATTAGCAGAGAGATTGAAAATGTAATTATGATAATTAAGCTAAATCGCAATCTTCCTACAGGAGCTACCAAATTATTTATATCAACTTTTCATCCTAATTCCCTTAACTGTTCCCTGCCCAGAGGAGGAGGAGCCCTCACTGCTCTGGGCTGCCCACATGGTCTGGCAGAGCAGGCAATCCTTGCTGGCACTTGCTGAAACAGCAGTGAGTGGCAGCTCTTCCTCAGCATGAAATTGGGATGGGAAAAGAGCCGTGTGAGAGACAGCGGCCCCGAGGGCTGGAGCACTCGGGGGGCCAGGAGCCACAGCAAGAGGGGAGAGGTGGAGGGGAGCGTGCAGGGCTGGGAAAGGCAGCGCCCGGCTGCAAGCAGGGCTGGCTGGAAAGGGCAGAGCGATGCTGGTCAGACACTCATCGGGAGGCGGCTGCCAGAGCTGGATTCAGGCACCACATCTCCTGTCCCTCGGGGCTGTGGGTGTACCTGCCACCCTGATTTTTGGAGCCGGAGTGAGCACAGACCTCAGCATAGCAGGACTCAAGGGCCACAGCAAGCCCAGGCCAGCCTGCTGCAGAGCCCGGGTCTGCGCACGGTGCAGGTGATCTCCGTCCCCCAGCAGCAGCGGCTTCGCGCTGTTGTTCTGCCGGCTCCCTCCAGGAACGCTGTCAGCTCTAATTAATGTCACCCTTTAGCTTGCTCATGCATCCGAGCAGACCGCACAACTTCACGGTGCCGCAGGAAGAGCAGTGAATCCCGTCCCGCAGCCCCTGGCATCTGCAGAGCACCCGTGCCAGAGCAGTGGGGATTTCCAGATCCAGACGTGACACCGAGCATGTCACCCTTCTGTGAGGGCTGGCAGCAGGACCAGCTGCAGGAGGCAGGCTGCCCGGCTGCCCCCCATTTCAGAGCAAGAGAGCATGAGAGGAGCTCTATAGGCGTAGCCCTTTGCTGGGGCCAGTTCTCTGGGGGAGAGCTCATGTCTTTCCCACTGAGCTGAGGACATGGTGGGGGCATGGGGACAGATGATGTGTACCATGATGTGCCACCACCGGGTCCGGAGAACCTGTGATGGAGCTGAAGGGCAGTAGCATGAAAGCCCAGATGCCTGCAGCAAGCAGCCCCTGCCCCTCGGCAGTTCTGTCCTATCCCACTCCGGACCTTGACCAGCTCCTGCCACCAATGGAGCTTGGTTTAAGCCCACAGATGGGAGCTGGGCTCTTGCTTACTGAGACTGAGCACACAGAGCATCTCCCTGCTTGGAAAAAAGCATTGTGCAGCCTTTTTCCTGCCTCCCCCCTCAGCAGCAGCATGGAGTGCAGTGACGGAGGCCAGATCCTGGAAGGTGCTGCGCAGCTGCAGCCTGGAGCTCACCTCCTTGCAGAGCTGCCGTGTCAAGCTAAGGGCAGGATTGGGCCCATGTCCTTCATTATATAACTGTTTCTCCAAGTGTTTTCGTAGTGCTCAAGCCCTCCTGCCAGGCAGAGCCCCCGCTGGCAAAGGGGAATGTCATGTTTTTTTGAATGCATAAGCTTTGATTTCATGCCGGCTCGTAGCAGTGGCCAATCCCCCCGCCCCAGCTCATCCACCTTGCAGGGCATTAAGCAAGATGCAGCCCACTACGAGCCACCCGCCGGCAAGCCGGAGGTGTCACCTTGCCTGGGGTGGGTGATGGAGCTGTGGAAGAAGCAGAACCCCAGAGGCTCTTCGAGCCCCACGGATGAACTGACCTGGCCTGGCCTCTCTGGGACCCCACGCCGTCCATGCCCTGCCCTGGCTGCCTGCCCTCGCATTCCTGTCCCTGCACATCATCCCCCTCCAGCTGCTGGGGAAAACAGCCCCCCGCTGCCACCAGCAGCTGGGGTGAGGAGGGGGAGCTGCCCTCGCAGCACGCAGGCTCTGCAGGACCTGGGGCTGCTGCTGGCCTTGGAAAGGCAGAGATTTTTTCCTCCCAGCTCCAGAAGCGGGAGTTGAGGCACAGCCGGCTGGCACTGTGCACCGCTTGCAGCACTGCAGGTTTTTTCTGTCACTGATGGGACCCTGGCCACCCTCGCCCAAGAAAAGCAGGGGCTGTGCAGTGCTTGCCCCTTGGATGCTTTGAAGTTAGGAGACCTGCCCTGTGCCTCCTTTGCAGGCTGAGATTTGGGGCTTTTCTCCACAAAGTAATGTTTGGGGTTTGGTGTGATGGTCAAGAATTAGGCAATGGGACGGTTGTGGTCTCTTGGGGATGATTCACAGCAGCAGGACAGGTCAGCTGCTCTTCTCCAACACACCGCTGAGGAGGAAATCCTGACGCCTTCCTGCTTCCCCACGAGAGTGGCAGCGTGTGTGCTGAAGGTGACTCGGAACTGCCCCAGGGGCCGGAGCTGTACTCGATACTGGGTATGGCCTGTAGACCCACTGACCTGGTGACGTGCAACCAAAGCAGCCCCTCGGCCAGCCATGCTCGTGGCATCGCCCCTGGCCACGCAAACGGAATGTGCCCCGTACAGGGCACGTCACCAAACGGAACTGCAAATAATTCTGGATCTAAATCAGTATGGCAGTCTGGGCTAAAAGTCACTTCGTGACCTGGCTCACTCCACTTGACCACTGGCTAATTTTTCTGGTTGCAAATGATATTTTTTCCTGTTGCAGATGAGGAAGATCTAAGGACAGGAGAAGGGCACACTAAGGGCAGAGAAACACAAGAAGCTGCATGTGGGATCCTGCAAACATTTCCACATTTGTCTGGCCCCCCTCAGCCTCACCACCTATGTGCAGGAGCAAGTCTGTAGTACACCAACAAATACACAAAGTCAAGAAATAGTATTAGCAACAAGTGCTCTTTTTCCCTTAATCTCTTCATATTTAGGGAATCATCGTTGTTGCCTGGAATAAGCACATGCTCTGATTAGCTGTAACACGCTCCGGAAATCTTGGGCACCTGCTGCGGTACCTAAGCTGACTTGCCAGAGCATCCGCCTCATGTGCCGGATTCAGACCAGCAGCTGAAGCCTTTGGAGCAGGATCATTGTCTTTCCTGGTCTTATATAGTTTGTTATGGGTATTTTCTGGCCAATTCATCACATGCTGCCTGCTAGCTCAGTGCTGTGCGGGTCTCAGTGTTCAACCTTGCTGTGCTGGAAACCTAGAAGGGCTGCCCAGGCAGGAGCACAGCCCGCCGAGCCCCGGCTGATGTGTTGGTGAGCAGGGCAGTGATTTGCCCCAGCGGCAGGTAGCAATGCTTGACCTGTAATTCTGCCAACATCTGCTCCCACGTTTGACTTCTCCCCACACAGTCCAAACCTACCGGCTGAGCAATCAGGCTGCCTTTGCCCTCCCTTTGCAGGGCCATCCCTGGGAAAGCGGCGGTGGGACGGGGCTGCTGGCTGGTGAGGAGCAGCGTTTCAGAGGCTGAGCTGCTCTTTGCGCAGCCCACACGCCTCAGCTGCGTCAGGGGCTGATTCACCATCCCCAGCTGTAGAGCTGAGTTGGCGCTGATGGATGGAGCCTGATCGACGGGGGAACGCACGTCTCTGCCGACAGCCTGAGCAGGGGCCGTGCCGTGCTCGGCGGGACGCCGCACCGCGTCTGCGGGGAGCAGCCTTGGCGCAGGGGCTGGCATCGGCCCCAGTGCTGAGCAGAGACCCCAGAACAGTTTGTTCTCTACTGATGGGTGCAGTATCTGGGACAGGAATGGCCTCACAGCAGTCAGCGAAGCCTGCGTGTCCCACAGAGGCCCTTCCCAAAGCCCTGCGCTTCTCCCGGGCTGCCTCCCCACCAGCTAGCAGTAGGCTTTTCACCTCAGGAAGAAGCCACTTGTTTCAAAGGAAAATCATTAGCAGCTCAGCCCTTTACTCAAACCTATGGCAGAGAAGGTCTCGCTCTTTCCTCCTCTCCTTATCCTCGGGAGATGCTCCTTCAAACTTACTGTGCAGAAAACATAATGGCCTTTTTTTCCTCACATGCACTTGTTCTCATTTGCAGGCCCATGCATGCTGCTACGGGGAGGGCACAGCAGTTAAGCACACATGAATAACCTTGCACTAGCACTGCAGACATCTGTATGATTTATTTTTTTCCAATGGTTCTAGTACCAAAATATCCCAGGCACAAAGGGATTTGGACCCTACATTTACAGCTAATGATCCGTACAGGCCTCTAAGGAAACTGCACAGTAGCCCTGCTAATGGCTTCAGGGGGAAATGCTTCAGGCCCTGGCTGCTGCTGCTGCTCAGGGAACTGTGCTTTCAGCTCCGGCAAGCGATAAAACCCTTTCCTTACTGTTGCAGACATGATGGCTCTTCTGGAGAGAGGAAAGGCATTGACTGAGCTAATGCCATTAACTGTCTTTAAGCACACACAGAGGATGTAAAGCAAACACCACCCTGTCATTCAGCAGCTGGGGTTCGCTCAAACCAGCCTGCGAGTTCCCCGGCGTGCCCTGCTCTCGGTGCCGTACCGCTGCCCTGCTGCCAGCGCTACCTGCTCCCGCCGCCCCAGGAGAGCAGGCAGTGGCAGAGAGCCCTGGGCGTAGACCCGGGGCACCAGTCGAGGGTCCCCTGCTGCGGGGAAGGCAGCCCCGCAGCCCCCACCTGGGGAGGGCAGCAAGCCGCGTGTTTTCTTTTCCGAGGTACGGCTCAGTGCCAGCCTGAGCGTGCTCAAATCCAGTAGCGGCCACTGTCACCTGCTGCATCTCGTCTCGCTGCCTGTCACGGGCCGAGAGCGACCTGGGCAGGAAGGTGCCAGTTCTGAGGGGGACTGCCCCTCTCTCCATTACCCCCTCCCGCGCAAACCATCCCGGCGTGCCTCCCTCCTCAGCCTGACTCACACTGAGGCAATGGGAAAGGCTTCTCGCCGGTGCAGTGGCAGATTTTGCAATCATCTGTTTTAATGAGGTATTTACAAGTTCGGAGGCTGGCTCCTTGCACAAGGAGCGTGGCCTGGCCCCAGCAGCTGGTTGGGCTTTTCGTTGACATTCCTGCAGCTTGCCCGATTGCAGCACAGGCACAGTGGAAAACATTTAGACATCAGAGATGCCAGATTAATTATCCCTTAATTGATACCTCCACTTGGGGACAAATGAAACCGGAACATCTCTACTGCCCTGGGAGCCTGCCACTTACAAACAGATTTACAGCTAAAAATACCGCGGCAGTCCCGTGGCTAATCAACTTCGCTGCTTACCCTGGGTGAGGTTATGAAATACTCTCGGGCTGGCGCTGCGAGTGGCAAGGGACCAGCTGGCGCGGACGCAGGCGGATGTACACCCCCT
>NW_010537124.1:1105-1440 GCF_000687285.1 Phaethon lepturus | reverse complement strand
CGGGCGAGGGGCAAGGGACCAGCTGCCGCGGCGGCAGCCGAATGCAAACCCCGTGCGGGCTGCGCGGTGCTCCCAGCGCCCACAAGCACGCTGCCAGGCAAGGGGCAGCGAGCCCCACGCGTGAGCCCCACAGCAGCCTCAGAACCACGTGGTTACGTTTCTCCAGCCTATGATCCATTTACTTGCACGTTCCTGCCCCGTCGTTGGAGGCTGCAGAGAGGAAAAATCTCATCCTTGTGCCTTTTGTAAGAGACCTGGAGTGCCCGGTGCGTTTCCCTGCAGTGCAAGATTTCCAGCTGGCTCAGGAATCGCGGTCAGTGCTTGTGAGGACCTTT
>NW_010537124.1:0-296 GCF_000687285.1 Phaethon lepturus | reverse complement strand
TGAGACCGGGAACAGGACCAGGGCCCAAAAAAAAAAAAAAGGGTCTAACTTAAAAATAATAATAATTAAAAAACATTTCACAACAGTGCAAACCTCTCGGACACGACAGCACGATGGAGTGATTTTAATGTAGAAAACGGCGGGGGAGCCCTCTCGGATGTGAGATTTCTGACTGTAAACAAGGCGCAACACCTCCCTCCCGCCGCCCTCCCCGGGGAAAGCTATTCCAGGAATTTGGCAGATCTTCAAGGGCAGAGCCGGAGGTAAACAGCCCGCGGCCGCCTTCCCTCCTCGAG